>NW_025963666.1:0-105543 GCF_910591885.1 Bombus terrestris | reverse complement strand
CGTTGGACACCGTGGGACAACGTGGGACAAACGTGGGACAACGTGGGACAACGTGGGACAACGTGGGACAACGTGGGACAACGTGGGACAACGTGGGACAACGTGGGACAACGTGGGACAACGTGGGACATCGTGGGACAACGTGGGACAACGTGGACATCGTTGGACACCGTGGGGACAACGTGGGACAACGTGGGACAACGTGGGACAAAGTGGGACAACGTGGGACAACGTTGGACAACGTGGGACAACGTGGGACAACGTGGGACAACGTGGGACAACGTGGGACAACGTGGGACACCGTTGGACACCGTGGGACACCGTTGGACACCGTTGGACATCGTTGGACACCGTGGGACAACGTGGGACAACGTGGGACAACGTGGGACAACGTGGGACAACGTGGGACAACGTGGGACAACGTGGGACAACGTGGGACAACGTGGGACACCGTTGGACATCGTTGGACACCGTGGGACAACGTGGGACAACGTGGGACAACGTGGGACAACGTGGGACAACGTGGGACAACGTGGGACAACGTGGGACAACGTGGGACAACGTGGGACATCGTGGGACAACGTGGGACAACGTGGGACAGCGTTGGACATCGTTGGACACCGTGGGACACCGTGGGACAACGTGGGACAACGTGGGACAACGTGGGACAACGTGGGACAACGTGGGACAACGTGGGACAACGTGGGACAACGTGGGACAACGTGGGACAACGTGGGACAACGTGGGACAACGTGGGACAACGTGGGACACCGTTGGACACCGTGGGACACCGTTGGACACCGTTGGACATCGTTGGACACCGTGGGACAACGTGGGACAACGTGGGACAACGTGGGACAACGTGGGACAACGTGGGACAACGTGGGACAACGTGGGACAACGTGGGACAACGTGGGACAACGTGGGACAACGTGGGACATCGTGGGACAACGTGGGACAACGTGGGACAACGTGGGACAACGTGGGACACCGTTGGACAACGTGGGACACCGTTGGACATCGTTGGACACCGTGGGACAACGTGGGACAACGTGGGACCACGTGGGACAACGTGGGACAACGTGGGACAACGTGGGACAACGTGGGACAACGTGGGACAACGTGGGACATCGTGGGACAACGTGGGACAACGTGGGACACCGTTGGACATCGTTGGACACCGTAGGACACCGTGGGACAACGTGGGACAACGTGGGACAACGTGGGACAACGTGGGACAACGTGGGACAACGTGGGACAACGTGGGACAACGTGGGACAACGTGGGACAACGTGGGACAACGTGGGACAACGTGGGACAACGTGGGACATCGTGGGACAACGTGGGACAACGTGGGACAACGTGGGACAACGTGGGACACCGTTGGACAACGTGGGACACCGTTGGACATCGTTGGACACCGTGGGACAACGTGGGACAACGTGGGACCACGTGGGACAACGTGGGACAACGTGGGACAACGTGGGACAACGTGGGACATCGTGGGACAACGTGGGACAACGTGGGACAACGTGGGACAACGTGGGACAACGTGGGACACCGTTGGACACCGTTGGACACCGTTGGACACCGTTGGACACCGGTGGACATCGTTGGACACCGTGGGACAACGTGGGACAACGTGGGACAACGTGGGAAACCATGGAACAACGTGGGACAACGTGGGACACCGTTGGACATCGTTGGACATCGTTGGACACCGTGGGACAACGTGGGACAACGTGGGAAAACGTGGGACAACGTGGGACACCGTTGGACATCGCTGGACACCGTTGGACATCGTTGGACACCGTGGGACAACGTGGGACAACGTGGGACAACGTGGGACAACGTGGGACAACGTGGGACAACGTGGGACAACGTGGGACAACGTGGGACAACGTGGGACAACGTGGGACAACGTGGGACAACGTGGGACATCGTGGGACAACGTGGGACAACGTGGGACAACGTGGGACAACGTGGGACAACGTGGGACATCGTGGGACAACGTGGGACAACGTGGGACAACGTGGGACAACGTGGGACATCGTTGGACACCGTTGGACACCGTGGGACAACGTGGGACAACGTGGGACATCGTGGGACAACGTGGGACAACGTGGGACAACGTGGGACATCGTGGGACAACGTGGGACAACGTGGGACAACGTGGGACAACGTGGGACAACGTGGGACACCGTTGGACACCGTTGGACACCGTTGGACACCGTTGGACATCGTTGGATACCGTGGGACAACGTGGGACAACGTGGGACAACGTGGGAAACCATGGAACAACGTGGGACAACGTGGGACACCGTTGGACATCGTTGGACATCGTTGGACACCGTGGGACAACGTGGGACAACGTGGGACAACGTGGGACAACGTCGGACAACGTGGGACAACGTGGGACAACGTGGGACAACGTGGGACAACGTGGGACAACGTGGGACAACGTGGGACAACGTGGGACAACGTGGGACATCGTGGGACAACGTGGGACAACGTGGGACAACGTGGGACAACGTGGGACATCGTTGGACACCGTTGGACACCGTGGGACAACGTGGGACAACGTGGGACAACGTGGGACAACGTGGGACAACGTGGGACAACGTGGGACAACGTGGGACAACGTGGGACAACGTGGGACAACGTGGGACAACGTGGGACACCGTTGGACATCGTTGGACAACGTGGGACAACGTGGGACAACGTGGGACAACGTGGGACACCGTTGGACATCGTGGGACAACGTGGGACAACGTGGGACAACGTGGGACAACGTGGGACAACGTGGGACACCGTTGGACACCGTTGGACATCGTTGGACACCGTGGGACAACGTGGGACAACGTGGGACAACGTGGGACAACGTGGGACAACGTGGGACACCGTTGGACACCGGTGGACATCGTTGGACACCGTGGGACAACGTGGGACATCGTGGGACAACGTGGGACAACGTGGGACACCGTTGGACATCGTTGGACACCGTGGGACAACGTGGGACAACGTGGGACAACGTGGGACACCGTGGGACAACGTGGGACAACGTGGGACCACGTGGGACAACGTGGGACAACGTGGGACAACGTGGGACAACGTGGGACAACGTGGGACAACGTGGGACATCGTGGGACAACGTGGGACAACGTGGGACAGCGTTGGACATCGTTGGACACCGTGGGACACCGTGGGACAACGTGGGACAACGTGGGACAACGTGGGACAACGTGGGACAACGTGGGACAACGTGGGACAACGTGGGACAACGTGGGACAACGTGGGACAACGTGGGACAACGTGGGACAACGTGGGACAACGTGGGACAACGTGGGACACCGTTGGACACCGTGGGACACCGTTGGACACCGTTGGACATCGTTGGACACCGTGGGACAACGTGGGACAACGTGGGACAACGTGGGACAACGTGGGACAACGTGGGACAACGTGGGACAACGTGGGACAACGTGGGACAACGTGGGACAACGTGGGACAACGTGGGACATCGTGGGACAACGTGGGACAACGTGGGACAACGTGGGACAACGTGGGACACCGTTGGACAACGTGGGACACCGTTGGACATCGTTGGACACCGTGGGACAACGTGGGACAACGTGGGACAACGTGGGACAACGTGGGACAACGTGGGACAACGTGGGACAACGTGGGACAACGTGGGACAACGTGGGACAACGTGGGACAACGTGGGACAACGTGGGACACCGTTGGACATCGTTGGACACCGTAGGACACCGTGGGACAACGTGGGACAACGTGGGACAACGTGGGACAACGTGGGACAACGTGGGACAACGTGGGACAACGTGGGACAACGTGGGACAACGTGGGACAACGTGGGACAACGTGGGACAACGTGGGACAACGTGGGACATCGTGGGACAACGTGGGACAACGTGGGACAACGTGGGACAACGTGGGACACCGTTGGACAACGTGGGACACCGTTGGACATCGTTGGACACCGTGGGACAACGTGGGACAACGTGGGACCACGTGGGACAACGTGGGACAACGTGGGACAACGTGGGACAACGTGGGACATCGTGGGACAACGTGGGACAACGTGGGACAACGTGGGACAACGTGGGACAACGTGGGACAACGTGGGACACCGTTGGACACCGTTGGACACCGTTGGACACCGGTGGACATCGTTGGACACCGTGGGACAACGTGGGACAACGTGGGACAACGTGGGAAACCATGGAACAACGTGGGACAACGTGGGACACCGTTGGACATCGTTGGACATCGTTGGACACCGTGGGACAACGTGGGACAACGTGGGAAAACGTGGGACAACGTGGGACACCGTTGGACATCGCTGGACACCGTTGGACATCGTTGGACACCGTGGGACAACGTGGGACAACGTGGGACAACGTGGGACAACGTGGGACAACGTGGGACAACGTGGGACAACGTGGGACAACGTGGGACAACGTGGGACAACGTGGGACAACGTGGGACAACGTGGGACATCGTGGGACAACGTGGGACAACGTGGGACAACGTGGGACAACGTGGGACAACGTGGGACATCGTGGGACAACGTGGGACAACGTGGGACAACGTGGGACAACGTGGGACATCGTGGGACACCGTGGGACACCGTGGGACAACGTGGGACAACGTGGGACATCGTGGGACAACGTGGGACAACGTGGGACAACGTGGGACATCGTGGGACAACGTGGGACAACGTGGGACAACGTGGGACAACGTGGGACAACGTGGGACACCGTTGGACACCGTTGGACACCGTTGGACACCGTTGGACATCGTTGGATACCGTGGGACAACGTGGGACAACGTGGGACAACGTGGGAAACCATGGAACAACGTGGGACAACGTGGGACACCGTTGGACATCGTTGGACATCGTTGGACACCGTGGGACAACGTGGGACAACGTGGGACAACGTGGGACAACGTCGGACAACGTGGGACAACGTGGGACAACGTGGGACAACGTGGGACAACGTGGGACAACGTGGGACAACGTGGGACAACGTGGGACAACGTGGGACATCGTGGGACAACGTGGGACAACGTGGGACAACGTGGGACAACGTGGGACATCGTTGGACACCGTTGGACACCGTGGGACAACGTGGGACAACGTGGGACAACGTGGGACAACGTGGGACAACGTGGGACAACGTGGGACAACGTGGGACAACGTGGGACAACGTGGGACAACGTGGGACAACGTGGGACACCGTTGGACATCGTTGGACAACGTGGGACAACGTGGGACAACGTGGGACAACGTGGGACACCGTTGGACATCGTTGGACAACGTGGGACAACGTGGGACAACGTGGGACAACGTGGGACAACGTGGGACACCGTTGGACACCGTTGGACATCGTTGGACACCGTGGGACAACGTGGGACAACGTGGGACAACGTGGGACAACGTGGGACAACGTGGGACAACGTTGGACAACGTGGGACAACGTGGGACAACGTGGGACAACGTGGGACATCGTGGGACAACGTGGGACAACGTGGGACACCGTTGGACATCGTTGGACACCGTGGGACAACGTGGGACAACGTGGGACAACGTGGGACACCGTTGGACACCGTTGGACACCGTTGGACACCGTTGGACATCGTTGGACACCGTGGGACAACGTGGGACAACGTGGGACAACGTGGGAAACCATGGAACAACGTGGGACAACGTGGGACACCGTTGGACATCGTTGGACAACGTGGGACAACGTGGGACAACGTGGGACAACGTGGGACAACGTGGGACAACGTGGGACAACGTGGGACACCGTTGGACACCGTGGGACACCGTTGGACACCGTTGGACATCGTTGGACACCGTGGGACAACGTGGGACAACGTGGGACAACGTGGGACAACGTGGGACAACGTGGGACAACGTGGGACAACGTGGGACAACGTGGGACAACGTGGGACAAGGTGGGACAACGTGGGACATCGTGGGACAACGTGGGACAACGTGGGACAACGTGGGACAACGTGGGACACCGTTGGACACCGTTGGACATCGTTGGACACCGTGGGACAACGTGGGACAACGTGGGACAACGTGGGACAACGTGGGACAACGTGGGACAACGTTGGACAACGTGGGACAACGTGGGACAACGTGGGACAACGTGGGACATCGTGGGACAACGTGGGACAACGTGGGACACCGTTGGACATCGTTGGACACCGTGGGACAACGTGGGACAACGTGGGACAACGTGGGACACCGTTGGACACCGTTGGACACCGTTGGACACCGTTGGACATCGTTGGACACCGTGGGACAACGTGGGACAACGTGGGACAACGTGGGAAACCATGGAACAACGTGGGACAACGTGGGACACCGTTGGACATCGTTGGACAACGTGGGACAACGTGGGACAACGTGGGACAACGTGGGACAACGTGGGACAACGTGGGACACCGTTGGACACCGTGGGACACCGTTGGACACCGTTGGACATCGTTGGACACCGTGGGACAACGTGGGACAACGTGGGACAACGTGGGACAACGTGGGACAACGTGGGACAACGTGGGACAACGTGGGACAACGTGGGACAACGTGGGACAACGTGGGACAACGTGGGACATCGTGGGACAACGTGGGACAACGTGGGACAACGTGGGACAACGTGGGACACCGTTGGACAACGTGGGACACCGTTGGACATCGTTGGACACCGTGGGACAACGTGGGACAACGTGGGACCACGTGGGACAACGTGGGACAACGTGGGACAACGTGGGACAACGTGGGACAACGTGGGACAACGTGGGACATCGTGGGACAACGTGGGACAACGTGGGACACCGTTGGACATCGTTGGACACCGTGGGACACCGTGGGACAACGTGGGACAACGTGGGACAACGTGGGACAACGTGGGACAACGTGGGACAACGTGGGACAACGTGGGACAACGTGGGACAACGTGGGACAACGTGGGACAACGTGGGACAACGTGGGACAACGTGGGACAACGTGGGACAACGTGGGACAACGTGGGACACCGTTGGACACCGTTGGACATCGTTGGACACCGTGGGACATCGTTGGACACCGTGGGACAACGTGGGACAACGTGGGACAACGTGGGACAACGTGGGACCACGTGGGACAACGTGGGACAACGTGGGACAACGTGGGACAACGTGGGACAACGTGGGACAACGTGGGACAACGTGGGACAACGTGGGACACCGTTGGACATCGTTGGACAACGTGGGACAACGTGGGACAACGTGGGACAACGTGGGACAACGTGGGACAACGTGGGACACCGTTGGACACCGTTGGACATCGTTGGACACCGTGGGACAACGTGGGACAACGTGGGACAACGTGGGACAACGTTGGACAACGTGGGACAACGTGGGACAACGTGGGACAACGTGGGACATCGTGGGACAACGTGGGACAACGTGGGACACCGTTGGACATCGTTGGACACCGTGGGACAACGTGGGACAACGTGGGACAACGTGGGACACCGTTGGACACCGTTGGACACCGTTGGACACCGTTGGACATCGTTGGACACCGTGGGACAACGTGGGACAACGTGGGACAACGTGGGAAACCATGGAACAACGTGGGACAACGTGGGACACCGTTGGACATCGTTGGACAACGTGGGACAACGTGGGACAACGTGGGACAACGTGGGACAACGTGGGACAACGTGGGACAACGTGGGACAACGTGGGACACCGTGGGACACCGTTGGACACCGTTGGACACCGTGGGACAACGTGGGACACCGTGGGACAACGTGGGACAACGTGGGACAACGTGGGACAACGTGGGACAACGTGGGACAACGTGGGACAACGTGGGACATCGTGGGACAACGTGGGACAACGTGGGACAACGTGGGACAACGTGGGACAAAGTGGGACAACGTGGGACAACGTGGGACAACGTGGGACAACGTGGGACATCGTGGGACAACGTGGGACAACGTGGGACAACGTGGGCCAACGTGGGCCAACGTGGGACAACGTGGGACACCGTTGGACATCGTTGGACACCGTGGGACAACGTGGGACAACGTGGGACAACGTGGGACACCGTTGGACACCGTTGGACACCGTTGGACACCGTGGGACAACGTGGGACAACGTGGGACAACGTGGGACAACGTGGGACAACGTGGGACAACGTGGGACAACGTGGGACAACGTGGGACATCGTGGGACAACGTGGGACAACGTGGGACACCGTTGGACATCGCTGGACACCGTTGGACATCGTTGGACACCGTGGGACAACGTGGGACAACGTGGGACAACGTGGGACAACGTGGGACAACGTGGGACAACGTCGGACAACGTGGGACAACGTGGGACAACGTGGGACATCGTGGGACAACGTGGGACAACGTGGGACAACGTGGGACAACGTGGGACATCGTTGGACACCGTTGGACACCGTGGGACAACGTGGGACAACGTGGGACAACGTGGGACAACGTGGGACAACGTGGGACAACGTGGGACAACGTGGGACAACGTGGGACAACGTGGGACAACGTGGGACAACGTGGGACAACGTGGGACAACGTGGGACATCGTGGGACAACGTGGGACAACGTGGGACAACGTGGGCCAACGTGGGACAACGTGGGACACCGTTGGACATCGTTGGACACCGTGGGACAACGTGGGACAACGTGGGACAACGTGGGACACCGTTGGACACCGTTGGACACCGTTGGACACCGTTGGACATCGTTGGACACCGTGGGACAACGTGGGACAACGTGGGACAACGTGGGAAACCATGGAACAACGTGGGACAACGTGGGACACCGTTGGACATCGTTGGACAACGTGGGACAACGTGGGACAACGTGGGACAACGTGGGACAACGTGGGACAACGTGGGACATCGTGGGACAACGTGGGACAACGTGGGACAACGTGGGACAACGTGGGACATCGTTGGACACCGTGGGACAACGTGGGACAACGTGGGACAACGTGGGACAACGTGGGACAACGTGGGACATCGTGGGACAACGTGGGACAACGTGGGACAACGTGGGACAACGTGGGACACCGTTGGACAACGTGGGACACCGTTGGACATCGTTGGACACCGTGGGACAACGTGGGACAACGTGGGACCACGTGGGACAACGTGGGACAACGTGGGACAACGTGGGACAACGTGGGACAACGTGGGACAACGTGGGACATCGTGGGACAACGTGGGACAACGTGGGACACCGTTGGACATCGTTGGACACCGTGGGACACCGTGGGACAACGTGGGACAACGTGGGACAACGTGGGACAACGTGGGACAACGTGGGAAACCATGGAACAACGTGGGACAACGTGGGACAACGTGGGACACCGTTGGACAACGTGGGACACCGTTGGACATCGTTGGACACCGTGGGACACCGTTGGACACCGTTGGACACCGTTGGACACCGTTGGACATCGTTGGACACCGTGGGACAACGTGGGACAACGTGGGACAACGTGGGAAACCATGGAACAACGTGGGACAACGTGGGACACCGTTGGACATCGTTGGACATCGTTGGACACCGTGGGACAACGTGGGACAACGTGGGACAACGTGGGACAACGTCGGACAACGTGGGACAACGTGGGACATCGTGGGACAACGTGGGGCAACGTGGGACAACGTGGGACAACGTGGGACAACGTGGGACACCGTTGGACACCGTGGGACACCGTTGGACACCGTTGGACATCGTTGGACACCGTGGGACAACGTGGGACAACGTGGGACAACGTGGGACAACGTGGGACATCGTGGGACAACGTGGGACAACGTGGGACAACGTGGGACAACGTGGGACATCGTGGGACAACGTGGGACAACGTGGGACAACGTGGGACATCGTGGGACAACGTGGGACAACGTGGGACAACGTGGGACAACGTGGGACAACGTGGGACACCGTTGGACACCGTTGGACACCGTTGGACACCGTTGGACATCGTTGGACACCGTGGGACAACGTGGGACAACGTGGGACAACGTGGGAAACCATGGAACAACGTGGGACAACGTGGGACACCGTTGGACATCGTTGGACATCGTTGGACACCGTGGGACAACGTGGGACAACGTGGGACAACGTGGGACAACGTCGGACAACGTGGGACAACGTGGGACAACGTGGGACAACGTGGGACAACGTGGGACAACGTGGGACAACGTCGGACAACGTGGGACATCGTGGGACAACGTGGGACAACGTGGGACAACGTGGGACAACGTGGGACAACGTGGGACACCGTTGGACACCGTGGGACACCGTTGGACACCGTTGGACATCGTTGGACACCGTGGGACAACGTGGGACAACGTGGGACAACGTGGGACAACGTGGGACATCGTGGGACAACGTGGGACAACGTGGGACAACGTGGGACAACGTGGGACAACGTGGGACAACGTGGGACAACGTGGGACAACGTGGGACAACGTGGGACAACGTGGGACAACGTGGGACAACGTGGGACAACGTGGGACATCGTGGGACAACGTGGGACAACGTGGGACAACGTGGGACATCGTGGGACAACGTGGGACAACGTGGGACAACGTGGGACATCGTGGGACAACGTGGGACAACGTGGGACAACGTGGGACAAAGTGGGACAACGTGGGACACCGTTGGACACCGTTGGACACCGTTGGACACCGTTGGACATCGTTGGACACCGTGGGACAACGTGGGACAACGTGGGACAACGTGGGAAACCATGGAACAACGTGGGACAACGTGGGACACCGTTGGACATCGTTGGACATCGTTGGACACCGTGGGACAACGTGGGACAACGTGGGACAACGTGGGACAACGTCGGACAACGTGGGACAACGTGGGACATCGTGGGACAACGTGGGACAACGTGGGACAACGTGGGACAACGTGGGACAACGTGGGACACCGTTGGACACCGTGGGACACCGTTGGACACCGTTGGACATCGTTGGACACCGTGGGACAACGTGGGACAACGTGGGACAACGTGGGACAACGTGGGACATCGTGGGACAACGTGGGACAACGTGGGACAACGTGGGACAACGTGGGACATCGTGGGACAACGTGGGACAACGTGGGACAACGTGGGACATCGTGGGACAACGTGGGACAACGTGGGACAACGTGGGACTACGTGGGACATCGTCGGACAACGTGGGACAACGTGGGACAACGTGGGACATCGTGGGACAACGTGGGAAACCATGGAACAACGTGGGACAACGTGGGACACCGTTGGACATCGTTGGACATCGTTGGACACCGTGGGACAACGTGGGACAACGTGGGACAACGTGGGACAACGTCGGACAACGTGGGACAACGTGGGACAACGTGGGACAACGTGGGACAACGTGGGACAACGTGGGACAACGTGGGACAACGTGGGACAACGTGGGACAACGTGGGACATCGTGGGACAACGTGGGACAACGTGGGACAACGTGGGACAACGTGGGACAACGTGGGACAACGTGGGACAACGTGGGACAACGTGGGACATCGTGGGACAACGTGGGACAACGTGGGACAACGTGGGACAACGTGGGACAACGTGGGACAACGTGGGACAACGTGGGACAACGTGGGACACCGTTGGACATCGTTGGACAACGTGGGACAACGTGGGACAACGTGGGACAACGTGGGACAACGTGGGACAACGTGGGACACCGTTGGACACCGTTGGACATCGCTGGACAACGTGGGACAACGTGGGACAACGTGGGACAACGTGGGACAACGTGGGACAACGTTGGACACCGTTGGACACCGTTGGACATCGTTGGACACCGTGGGACAACGTGGGACAACGTGGGACAACGTGGGACACCGTTGGACACCGTGGGACACCGTTGGACACCGTTGGACAACGTTGGACACCGTGGGACAACGTGGGACAACGTGGGACAACGTGGGACAACGTGGGACATCGTGGGACAACGTGGGACAACGTGGGACAACGTGGGACAACGTGGGACATCGTGGGACAACGTGGGACAACGTGGGACAACGTGGGACATCGTGGGACAACGTGGGACAACGTGGGACAACGTGGGACAACGTGGGACAACGTGGGACACCGTTGGACACCGTTGGACACCGTTGGACACCGTTGGACACCGTTGGACATCGTTGGACACCGTGGGACAACGTGGGACAACGTGGGACAACGTGGGAAACCATGGAACAACGTGGGACAACGTGGGACACCGTTGGACATCGTTGGACATCGTTGGACACCGTGGGACAACGTGGGACAACGTGGGACAACGTGGGACAACGTCGGACAACGTGGGACAACGTGGGACAACGTGGGACAACGTGGGACAACGTGGGACAACGTGGGACAACGTGGGACAACGTGGGACACCGTTGGACACCGTGGGACACCGTTGGACACCGTTGGACATCGTTGGACACCGTGGGACAACGTGGGACAACGTGGGACAACGTGGGACAACGTGGGACTTCGTGGGACAACGTGGGACAACGTGGGACAACGTGGGACAACGTGGGACAACGTGGGACAACGTGGGACAACGTGGGACAACGTGGGACAACGTGGGACAACGTGGGACAACGTGGGACAACGTGGGACAACGTGGGACAACGTGGGACATCGTGGGACAACGTGGGACAACGTGGGACAACGTGGGACATCGTGGGACAACGTGGGACAACGTGGGACAACGTGGGACATCGTGGGACAACGTGGGACAACGTGGGACAACGTGGGACAAAGTGGGACAACGTGGGACACCGTTGGACACCGTTGGACACCGTTGGACACCGTTGGACATCGTTGGACACCGTGGGACAACGTGGGACAACGTGGGACAACGTGGGAAACCATGGAACAACGTGGGACAACGTGGGACACCGTTGGACATCGTTGGACATCGTTGGACACCGTGGGACAACGTGGGACAACGTGGGACAACGTGGGACATCGTGGGACAACGTGGGACAACGTGGGACAACGTGGGACAACGTGGGACATCGTGGGACAACGTGGGACAACGTGGGACAACGTGGGACATCGTGGGACAACGTGGGACAACGTGGGACAACGTGGGACAACGTGGGACATCGTGGGACAACGTGGGACAACGTGGGACAACGTGGGACATCGTGGGACAACGTGGGAAACCTTGGAACAACGTGGGACAACGTGGGACACCGTTGGACATCGTTGGACATCGTTGGACACCGTGGGACAACGTGGGACAACGTGGGACAACGTGGGACAACGTCGGACAACGTGGGACAACGTGGGACAACGTGGGACAACGTGGGACAACGTGGGACAACGTGGGACAACGTGGGACAACGTGGGACAACGTGGGACAACGTGGGACATCGTGGGACAACGTGGGACAACGTGGGACAACGTGGGACAACGTGGGACAACGTGGGACAACGTGGGACAACGTGGGACAACGTGGGACATCGTGGGACAACGTGGGACAACGTGGGACAACGTGGGCAACGTGGGACAACGTGGGACAACGTGGGACAACGTGGGACAACGTGGGACAACGTGGGACACCGTTGGACATCGTTGGACAACGTGGGACAACGTGGGACAACGTGGGACAACGTGGGACAACGTGGGACAACGTGGGACAACGTGGGACATCGTGGGACAACGTGGGACAGCGTGGGACAACGTGGGACAACGTGGGACAACGTGGGACAACGTGGGACATCGTGGGACAACGTGGGACAACGTGGGACAACGTGGGACAACGTGGGACAACGTGGGACAACGTGGGACAACGTGGGACAACGTGGGACATCGTGGGACAACGTGGGACAACGTGGGACAACGTGGGCAACGTGGGACAACGTGGGACAACGTGGGACAACGTGGGACAACGTGGGACACCGTTGGACATCGTTGGACAACGTGGGACAACGTGGGACAACGTGGGACAACGTGGGACAACGTGGGACAACGTGGGACAACGTGGGACATCGTGGGACAACGTGGGACAACGTGGGACAACGTGGGACATCGTGGGACAACGTGGGACAACGTGGGACAACGTTGGACACCGTTGGACACCGTTGGACATCGTTGGACACCGTGGGACAACGTGGGACAACGTGGGACAACGTGGGACAACGTGGGACAACGTGGGACAACGTGGGACATCGTGGGACAACGTGGGACAACGTGGGACAACGTGGGACAACGTGGGACAACGTGGGACACCGTTGGACACCGTGGGACACCGTTGGACACCGTTGGACATCGTTGGACACCGTGGGACAACGTGGGACAACGTGGGACAACGTGGGACATCGTGGGACAACGTGGGACAACGTGGGACAACGTGGGACAACGTGGGACATCGTGGGACAACGTGGGACAACGTGGGACAACGTGGGACATCGTGGGACAACGTGGGACAACGTGGGACAACGTGGGACAACGTGGGACAACGTGGGACACCGTTGGACACCGTTGGACACCGTTGGACACCGTTGGACATCGTTGGACACCGTGGGACAACGTGGGACAACGTGGGACAACGTGGGAAACCATGGAACAACGTGGGACAACGTGGGACACCGTTGGACATCGTTGGACATCGTTGGACACCGTGGGACAACGTGGGACAACGTGGGACAACGTGGGACAACGTCGGACAACGTGGGACAACGTGGGACATCGTGGGACAACGTGGGACAACGTGGGACAACGTGGGACAACGTGGGACAACGTGGGACACCGTTGGACACCGTGGGACACCGTTGGACACCGTTGGACATCGTTGGACACCGTGGGACAACGTGGGACAACGTGGGACAACGTGGGACAACGTGGGACATCGTGGGACAACGTGGGACAACGTGGGACAACGTGGGACAACGTGGGACAACGTGGGACATCGTGGGACAACGTGGGACAACGTGGGACAACGTGGGACATCGTGGGACAACGTGGGACAACGTGGGACAACGTGGGACATCGTGGGACAACGTGGGACAACGTGGGACAACGTGGGACAACGTGGGACAACGTGGGACACCGTTGGACACCGTTGGACACCGTTGGACACCGTTGGACATCGTTGGACACCGTGGGACAACGTGGGACAACGTGGGACAACGTGGGAAACCATGGAACAACGTGGGACAACGTGGGACACCGTTGGACATCGTTGGACATCGTTGGACACCGTGGGACAACGTGGGACAACGTGGGACAACGTGGGACAACGTCGGACAACGTGGGACAACGTGGGACAACGTGGGACAACGTGGGACAACGTGGGACAACGTGGGACAACGTGGGACAACGTGGGACACCGTTGGACACCGTTGGACACCGTTGGACACCGTTGGACATCGTTGGACACCGTGGGACAACGTGGGACAACGTGGGACAACGTGGGAAACCATGGAACAACGTGGGACAACGTGGGACACCGTTGGACATCGTTGGACAACGTGGGATAACGTGGGACAACGTGGGACAACGTGGGACAACGTGGGACAACGTGGGACAACGTGGGACACCGTTGGACACCGTGGGACACCGTTGGACACCGTTGGACATCGTTGGACAACGTGGGACAACGTGGGACAACGTGGGACAACGTGGGACAACGTGGGACAACGTGGGACAACGTGGGACAACGTGGGACAACGTGGGACAACGTGGGACAACGTGGGACAACGTGGGACATCGTGGGACAACGTGGGACAACGTGGGACAACGTGGGACAACGTGGGACACCGTTGGACAACGTGGGACACCGTTGGACATCGTTGGACACCGTGGGACAACGTGGGACAACGTGGGACCACGTGGGACAACGTGGGACAACGTGGGACAACGTGGGACAACGTGGGACAACGTGGGACAACGTGGGACAACGTGGGACATCGTGGGACAACGTGGGACAACGTGGGACAACGTGGGACACCGTTGGACATCGTTGGCCACCGTGGGACAACGTGCGACAACGTGGGACAACGTGGGACAACGTGGGACAACGTGGGACAACGTGGGAAACCATGGAACAACGTGGGACAACGTGGGACACCGTTCGACATCGTTGGACAACGTGGGACAACGTGGGACAACGTGGGACAACGTGGGACAACGTGGGACAACGTGGGACACCGTTGGACACCGTGGGACACCGTTGGACACCGTTGGACATCGTTGGACACCGTGGGACAACGTGGGACAACGTGGGACAACGTGGGACAACGTGGGACAACGTGGGACAACGTGGGACAACGTGGGACAACGTGGGACACCGTTGGACAACGTGGGACACCGTTGGACATCGTTGGACACCGTGGGACAACGTGGGACAACGTGGGACAACGTGGGACAACGTGGGACACCGTTGGACATCGTTGGACATCGTTGGACATCGTGGGACACCGTTGGACATCGTTGGACATCGTTGGACACCGTTGGACACCGTTGGACAACGTGGGACAACGTGGGACAACGTGGGACAACGTGGGACACCGTTGGACAACGTGGGACACCGTTGGACATCGTTGGACACCGTGGGACAACGTGGGACAACGTGGGACCACGTGGGACAACGTGGGACAACGTGGGACAACGTGGGACAACGTGGGACAACGTGGGACAACGTGGGACAACGTGGGACATCGTGGGACAACGTGGGACAACGTGGGACAACGTGGGACACCGTTGGACATCGTTGGCCACCGTGGGACAACGTGCGACAACGTGGGACAACGTGGGACAACGTGGGACAACGTGGGACAACGTGGGAAACCATGGAACAACGTGGGACAACGTGGGACACCGTTCGACATCGTTGGACAACGTGGGACAACGTGGGACAACGTGGGACAACGTGGGACAACGTGGGACAACGTGGGACACCGTTGGACACCGTGGGACACCGTTGGACACCGTTGGACATCGTTGGACACCGTGGGACAACGTGGGACAACGTGGGACAACGTGGGACAACGTGGGACAACGTGGGACAACGTGGGACAACGTGGGACAACGTGGGACACCGTGGGACAACGTGGGACACCGTTGGACATCGTTGGACACCGTGGGACAACGTGGGACAACGTGGGACAACGTGGGACAACGTGGGACACCGTTGGACATCGTTGGACATCGTTGGACATCGTGGGACACCGTTGGACATCGTTGGACATCGTTGGACACCGTTGGACACCGTTGGACAACGTGGGACATCGTGGGACAACGTGGGACAACGTGGGACAACGTGGGACAACGTGGGACACCGTTGGACACCGTGGGACACCGTTGGACACCGTTGGACACCGTTGGACATCGTTGGACATCGTTGGACATCGTGGGACACCGTTGGACATCGTTGGACATCGTTGGACACCGTTGGACATCGTTGGACACCGTTGGACATCGTTGAACATCGTTGGACATCCTGGGACACCGTTGGACATCGTTGGACATCGTTGGACACCGTGGGACAACGTGGGACAACGTCTGACAACGTGGGAAACCATGGAACAACGTGGGACAACGTGGGACACCGTTGGACATCGTTGGACAACGTGGGACAACGTGGGACAACGTGGGACAACGTGGGACAACGTGGGACAACGTGGGACAACGTGGGACACCGTTGGACACCGTGGGACACCGTTGGACACCGTTGGACATCGTTGGACACCGTGGGACAACGTGGGACAACGTGGGACAACGTGGGACAACGTGGGACAACGTGGGACAACGTGGGACAACGTGGGACAACGTGGGACAACGTGGGACAACGTGGGACAACGTGGGACACCGTTGGACACCGTGGGACACCGTTGGACACCGTTGGACATCGTTGGACATCGTTGGACATCGTTGGACATCGTTGGACACCGTTGGACACCGTTGGACACCGTTGGACATCGTTGGACACCGTGGGACAACGTGGGACAACGTGGGACAACGTGGGACAACGTGGGACAACGTGGGACAACGTGGGACATCGTGGGACAACGTGGGACAACGTGGGACAACGTGGGACAACGTGGGACAACGTGGGACACCGTTGGACACCGTGGGACACCGTTGGACACCGTTGGACATCGTTGGACACCGTGGGACAACGTGGGACAACGTGGGACAACGTGGGACATCGTGGGACAACGTGGGACAACGTGGGACAACGTGGGACAACGTGGGACATCGTGGGACAACGTGGGACAACGTGGGACAACGTGGGACAACGTGGGACAACGTGGGACAACGTGGGACAACGTGGGACAACGTGGGACAACGTGGGACACCGTTGGACACCGTTGGACACCGTTGGACACCGTTGGACATCGTTGGACACCGTGGGACAACGTGGGACAACATGGGACAACGTGGGAAACCATGGAACAACGTGGGACAACGTGGGACACCGTGGGACAACGTGGGACATCGTGGGACAACGTGGGACAACGTGGGACAACGTGGGACAACGTGGGACAACGTGGGACAACGTGGGACAACGTGGGACACCGTTGGACACCGTGGGACACCGTTGGACACCGTTGGACATCGTTGGACACCGTGGGACAACGTGGGACAACGTGGGACAACGTGGGACAACGTGGGACAACGTGGGACAACGTGGGACATCGTGGGACAACGTGGGACAACGTGGGACAACGTGGGACAACGTGGGACAACGTGGGACAACGTGGGACAACGTGGGACAACGTGGGACAACGTGGGACAACGTGGGACAACGTGGGACAACGTGGGACAACGTGGGACAACGTGGGACACCGTTGGACACCGTTGGACACCGTTGGACACCGTTGGACATCGTTGGACACCGTGGGACAACGTGGGACAACGTGGGACAACGTGGGAAACCATGGAACAACGTGGGACAACGTGGGACATCGTGGGACAACGTGGGACAACGTGGGACAACGTGGGACACCGTTGGACACCGTTGGACACCGTTGGACACCGTTGGACATCGTTGGACACCGTGGGACAACGTGGGACAACGTGGGACAACGTGGGACACCGTTGGACACCGTTGGACACCGTTGGACACCGTTGGACACCGTTGGACATCGTTGGACACCGTGGGACAACGTGGGACAACGTGGGACAACGTGGGAAACCATGGAACAACGTGGGACAACGTGGGACATCGTGGGACAACGTGGGACAACGTGGGACAACGTGGGACACCGTTGGACACCGTTGGACACCGTTGGACACCGTTGGACATCGTTGGACACCGTGGGACAACGTGGGACAACGTGGGACAACGTGGGAAACCATGGAACAACGTGGGACAACGTGGGACACCGTTGGACATCGTTGGACATCGTTGGACACCGTGGGACAACGTGGGACAACGTGGGACAACGTGGGACAACGTGGGAAACCATGGAACAACGTGGGACAACGTGGGACAACGTGGGACAACGTGGGACAACGTGGGACATCGTTGGACACCGTTGGACATCGTTGGACAACGTTGGACAACGTGGGACAACGTGGGACAACGTGGGAAACCATGGAACAACGTGGGACAACGTGGGACATCGTGGGACAACGTGGGACAACGTGGGACATCGTTGGACACCGTTGGACACCGTGGGACACCGTTGGACATCGTTGGACACCGTGGGACAACGTGGGACAACGTGGGACAACGTGGGAAACCATGGAACAACGTGGGACAACGTGGGACATCGTGGGACAACGTGGGAAACCATGGAACAACGTGGGACAACGTGGGACATCGTGGGACAACGTGGGACAACGTGGGACAACGTGGGACACCGTTGGACACCGTTGGACACCGTTGGACACCGTTGGACATCGTTGGACACCGTGGGACAACGTGGGACAACGTGGGACAACGTGGGACACCGTTGGACACCGTTGGACACCGTTGGACACCGTTGGACACCGTTGGACATCGTTGGACACCGTGGGACAACGTGGGACAACGTGGGACAACGTGGGAAACCATGGAACAACGTGGGACAACGTGGGACATCGTGGGACAACGTGGGACAACGTGGGACAACGTGGGACACCGTTGGACACCGTTGGACACCGTTGGACACCGTTGGACATCGTTGGACACCGTGGGACAACGTGGGACAACGTGGGACAACGTGGGAAACCATGGAACAACGTGGGACAACGTGGGACACCGTTGGACATCGTTGGACATCGTTGGACACCGTGGGACAACGTGGGACAACGTGGGACAACGTGGGACAACGTGGGAAACCATGGAACAACGTGGGACAACGTGGGACAACGTGGGACAACGTGGGACAACGTGGGACATCGTTGGACACCGTTGGACATCGTTGGACAACGTTGGACAACGTGGGACAACGTGGGACAACGTGGGAAACCATGGAACAACGTGGGACAACGTGGGACATCGTGGGACAACGTGGGACAACGTGGGACATCGTTGGACACCGTTGGACACCGTTGGACACCGTTGGACATCGTTGGACACCGTGGGACAACGTGGGACAACGTGGGACAACGTGGGAAACCATGGAACAACGTGGGACAACGTGGGACATCGTGGGACAACGTGGGACAACGTGGGACATCGTTGGACACCGTTGGACACCGTTGGACACCGTTGGACATCGTTGGACACCGTGGGACAACGTGGGACAACGTGGGACAACGTGGGAAACCATGGAACAACGTGGGACAACGTGGGACACCGTTGGACATCGTTGGACATCGTTGGACACCGTGGGACAACGTGGGACAACGTGGGACAACGTGGGAAACCATGGAACAACGTGGGACAACGTGGGACAACGTGGGACAACGTGGGACAACGTGGGACATCGTTGGACACCGTTGGACACCGTTGGACACCGTTGGACATCGTTGGACAACGTGGGACAACGTGGGACAACGTGGGAAACCATGGAACAACGTGGGACAACGTGGGACATCGTGGGACAACGTGGGACAACGTGGGACAACGTGGGACACCGTTGGACACCGTTGGACACCGTTGGACACCGTTGGACATCGTTGGACACCGTGGGACAACGTGGGACAACGTGGGACAACGTGGGAAACCATGGAACAACGTGGGACAACGTGGGACACCGTTGGACATCGTTGGACATCGTTGGACACCGTGGGACAACGTGGGACAACGTGGGACAACGTGGGACAACGTGGGAAACCATGGAACAACGTGGGACAACGTGGGACAACGTGGGACAACGTGGGACAACGTGGGACATCGTTGGACACCGTTGGACACCGTTGGACACCGTTGGACATCGTTGGACACCGTGGGACAACGTGGGACAACGTGGGACAACGTGGGAAACCATGGAACAACGTGGGACAACGTGGGACACCGTTGGACATCGTTGGACAACGTGGGACAACGTGGGACAACGTGGGACAACGTGGGAAACCATGGAACAACGTGGGACAACGTGGGACAACGTGGGACAACGTGGGACAACGTGGGACATCGTTGGACACCGTTGGACATCGTTGGACAACGTTGGACAACGTGGGACAACGTGGGACAACGTGGGAAACCATGGAACAACGTGGGACAACGTGGGACATCGTGGGACAACGTGGGACAACGTGGGACATCGTTGGACACCGTTGGACACCGTTGGACACCGTTGGACATCGTTGGACACCGTGGGACAACGTGGGACAACGTGGGACAACGTGGGAAACCATGGAACAACGTGGGACAACGTGGGACATCGTGGGACAACGTGGGACAACGTGGGACATCGTTGGACACCGTTGGACACCGTTGGACACCGTTGGACATCGTTGGACACCGTGGGACAACGTGGGACAACGTGGGACAACGTGGGAAACCATGGAACAACGTGGGACAACGTGGGACATCGTGGGACAACGTGGGAAACCATGGAACAACGTGGGACAACGTGGGACATCGTGGGACAACGTGGGACAACGTGGGACAACGTGGGACACCGTTGGACACCGTTGGACACCGTTGGACACCGTTGGACATCGTTGGACACCGGGGGACAACGTGGGACAACGTGGGACAACGTGGGACACCGTTGGACACCGTTGGACACCGTTGGACACCGTTGGACACCGTTGGACATCGTTGGACACCGTGGGACAACGTGGGACAACGTGGGACAACGTGGGAAACCATGGAACAACGTGGGACAACGTGGGACATCGTGGGACAACGTGGGACAACGTGGGACAACGTGGGACACCGTTGGACACCGTTGGACACCGTTGGACACCGTTGGACATCGTTGGACACCGTGGGACAACGTGGGACAACGTGGGACAACGTGGGAAACCATGGAACAACGTGGGACAACGTGGGACACCGTTGGACATCGTTGGACATCGTTGGACACCGTGGGACAACGTGGGACAACGTGGGACAACGTGGGACAACGTGGGAAACCATGGAACAACGTGGGACAACGTGGGACAACGTGGGACAACGTGGGACAACGTGGGACATCGTTGGACACCGTTGGACATCGTTGGACAACGTTGGACAACGTGGGACAACGTGGGACAACGTGGGAAACCATGGAACAACGTGGGACAACGTGGGACAACGTGGGAAACCATGGAACAACGTGGGACAACGTGGGACAACGTGGGACAACGTGGGACAACGTGGGACATCGTTGGACACCGTTGGACACCGTTGGACACCGTTGGACATCGTTGGACACCGTGGGACAACGTGGGACAACGTGGGACAACGTGGGAAACCATGGAACAACGTGGGACAACGTGGGACACCGTTGGACATCGTTGGACAACGTGGGACAACGTGGGACAACGTGGGACAACGTGGGACAACGTGGGACAACGTGGGACAACGTGGGACACCGTTGGACACCGTGGGACACCGTTGGACACCGTCGGACATCGTTGGACACCGTGGGACAACGTGGGACAACGTGGGACAACGTGGGACAACGTGGGACAACGTGGGACAACGTGGGACAACGTGGGACAACGTGGGACAACGTGGGACAACGTGGGACATCGTTTGACAACGTGGGACAACGTGGGACAACGTGGGACAACGTGGGACACCGTTGGACAACGTGGGACACCGTTGGACATCGTTGGACACCGTGGGACAACGTTGGACACCGTGGGACACCGTTGGACACCGTTGGACATCGTTGGACACCGTGGGACAACGTGGGACAACGTGGGAAAACGTGGGACAACGTGGGACAACGTGGGACAACGTGGGACAACGTGGGACAACGTGGGACAACGTGGGACAACGTGGGACAACGTGGGACAACGTGGGACATCGTGGGACAACGTGGGACAACGTGGGACAACGTGGGACAACGTGGGACACCGTTGGACATCGTTGGACACCGTGGGACAACGTGGGACAACGTGGGACAACGTGGGACACCGTTGGACACCGTTGGACACCGTTGGACACCGTTGGACATCGTTGGACACCGTGGGACAACGTGGGACAACGTGGGAAACCATGGAACAACGTGGGACAACGTGGGACACCGTTGGACATCGTTGGACAACGTGGGACAACGTGGGACAACGTGGGACAACGTGGGACACCGTTGGACACCGTGGGACAACGTGGGACAACGTCGGACCACGTGGGACAACGTGGGACAACGTGGGACATCGTGGGACAACGTGGGACATCGTGGGACAACGTGGGACAACGTGGGACAACGTGGGACAACGTGGGACAACGTGGGACACCGTTGGACACCGTTGGACACCGTTGGACACCGTTGGACATCGTTGGACACCGTGGGACAACGTGGGACAACGTGGGACAACGTGGGAAACCATGGAACAACGTGGGACAACGTGGGACATCGTGGGACAACGTGGGACAACGTGGGACAACGTGGGACAACGTGGGACAACGTGGGACACCGTTGGACAACGTTGGACACCGTGGGACAACGTGGGACAACGTGGGACAACGTGGGACACCGTTGGACACCGTTGGACACCGTTGGACACCGTTGGACATCGTTGGACACCGTGGGACAACGTGGGACAACGTGGGACAACGTGGGAAACCATGGAACAACGTGGGACAACGTGGGACACCGTTGGACATCGTTGGACAACGTGGGACAACGTGGGACAACGTGGGACAACGTGGGACAACGTGGGAAACCATGGAACAACGTGGGACAACGTGGGACACCGTTGGACATCGTTGGACATCGTTGGACACCGTGGGACAACGTGGGACAACGTGGGACAACGTGGGACAACGTGGGAAACCATGGAACAACGTGGGACAACGTGGGACAACGTGGGACAACGTGGGACAACGTGGGACATCGTTGGACACCGTTGGACACCGTTGGACACCGTTGGACATCGTTGGACACCGTGGGACAACGTGGGACAACGTGGGACAACGTGGGAAACCATGGAACAACGTGGGACAACGTGGGACACCGTTGGACATCGTTGGACAACGTGGGACAACGTGGGACAACGTGGGACAACGTGGGACAACGTGGGACAACGTGGGACAACGTGGGACACCGTTGGACACCGTGGGACACCGTTGGACACCGTTGGACATCGTTGGACACCGTGGGACAACGTGGGACAACGTGGGACAACGTGGGACAACGTGGGACAACGTGGGACAACGTGGGACAACGTGGGACAACGTGGGACAACGTGGGACACCGTGGGACATCGTTTGACAACGTGGGACAACGTGGGACAACGTGGGACAACGTGGGACAACGTGGGACAACGTGGGACACCGTTGGACAACGTGGGACACCGTTGGACATCGTTGGACACCGTGGGACAACGTTGGACACCGTGGGACACCGTTGGACACCGTTGGACATCGTTGGACACCGTGGGACAACGTGGGACAACGTGGGAAAACGTGGGACAACGTGGGACAACGTGGGACAACGTGGGACAACGTGGGACAACGTGGGACAACGTGGGACAACGTGGGACAACGTGGGACAACGTGGGACATCGTGGGACAACGTGGGACAACGTGGGACAACGTGGGACAACGTGGGACACCGTTGGACATCGTTGGACACCGTGGGACAACGTGGGACAACGTGGGACAACGTGGGACACCGTTGGACACCGTTGGACACCGTTGGACACCGTTGGACATCGTTGGACACCGTGGGACAACGTGGGACAACGTGGGAAACCATGGAACAACGTGGGACAACGTGGGACACCGTTGGACATCGTTGGACAACGTGGGACAACGTGGGACAACGTGGGACAACGTGGGACACCGTTGGACACCGTGGGACAACGTGGGACAACGTCGGACCACGTGGGACAACGTGGGACAACGTGGGACATCGTGGGACAACGTGGGACATCGTGGGACAACGTGGGACAACGTGGGACAACGTGGGACAACGTGGGACAACGTGGGACACCGTTGGACACCGTTGGACACCGTTGGACACCGTTGGACATCGTTGGACACCGTGGGACAACGTGGGACAACGTGGGACAACGTGGGAAACCATGGAACAACGTGGGACAACGTGGGACAACGTGGGACAACGTGGGACAACGTGGGACAACGTGGGACAACGTGGGACAACGTGGGACACCGTTGGACAACGTTGGACACCGTGGGACAACGTGGGACAACGTGGGACAACGTGGGACACCGTTGGACACCGTTGGACACCGTTGGACACCGTTGGACATCGTTGGACACCGTGGGACAACGTGGGACAACGTGGGACAACGTGGGAAACCATGGAACAACGTGGGACAACGTGGGACACCGTTGGACATCGTTGGACAACGTGGGACAACGTGGGACAACGTGGGACAACGTGGGACAACGTGGGACAACGTGGGACATCGTGGGACAACGTGGGACAACGTTGGACATCGTTGGACACCGTGGGACAACGTGGGACAACGTGGGACAACGTGGGACAACGTGGGACAACGTGGGACAACGTGGGACAACGTGGGACAACGTGGGACAACGTGGGACAACGTGGGACACCGTGGGACAACGTGGGACACCGTTGGACATCGTTGGACGTGGGACAACGTGGGACAACGTGGGACCACGTGGGACAACGTGGGACAACGTGGGACAACGTGGGACAACGTGGGACAACGTGGGACAACGTGGGACATCGTGGGACAACGTGGGACAACGTGGGACACCGTTGGACATAGTTGGACACCGTGGGACACCGTGGGACAACGTGGGACAACGTGGGACAACGTGGGACAACGTGGGACAACGTGGGAAACCATGGAACAACGTGGGACAACGTGGGACACCGTTGGACATCGTTGGACAACGTGGGACAACGTGGGACAACGTGGGACAACGTGGGACAACGTGGGACAACGTGGGACAACGTGGGACACCGTTGGACACCGTGGGACACCGTTGGACACCGTTGGACATCGTTGGACACCGTGGGACAACGTGGGACAACGTGGGACAACGTGGGACAACGTGGGACAACGTGGGACAACGTGGGACAACGTGGGACAACGTGGGACAACGTGGGACAACGTGGGACACCGTTGGACAACGTGGGACACCGTTGGACATCGTTGGACACCGTGGGACAACGTGGGACACCGTTGGATATCGTTGGACACCGTGGGACAACGTGGGACAACGTGGGACAACTTGGGACACCGTTGGACACCGTTGGACACCGTTGGACACCGTTGGACATCGTTGGACACCGTGGGACAACGTGGGACAACGTGGGACAACGTGGGACAACGTGGGACAACGTGGGACATCGTGGGACAACGTGGGACAACGTGGGACAACGTGGGACACCGTTGGACATCGTTGGACACCGTGGGACAACGTGGGACAACGTGGGACAACGTGGGACAACGTGGGACACCGTTGGACACCGTTGGACACCGTTGGACATCGTTGGACACCGTGGGACAACGTGGGACAACGTGGGACAACGTGGGACAACGTGGGACAACGTGGGACAACGTGGGACAACGTGGGACAACGTGGGACATCGTGGGACAACGTGGGACAACGTGGGACAACGTGGGACAACGTGGGACAACGTGGGACACCGTTGGACACCGTTGGACACCGTTGGACACCGTTGGACATCGTTGGACACCGTGGGACAACGTGGGACAACGTGGGACAACGTGGGAAACCATGGAACAACGTGGGACAACGTGGGACACCGTTGGACATCGTTGGACATCGTTGGACACCGTGGGACAACGTGGGACAACGTGGGACAACGTGGGACAACGTGGGACACCGTTGGACATCGCTGGACACCGTTGGACATCGTTGGACACCGTGGGACAACGTGGGACAACGTGGGACAACGTGGGACAACGTGGGACATCGTGGGACAACGTGGGACAACGTGGGACATCGTGGGACAACGTGGGACAACGTGGGACAACGTGGGACATCGTGGGACAACGTGGGACAACGTGGGACAACGTGGGACAACGTGGGACACCGTTGGACACCGTTGGACACCGTTGGACACCGTTGGACATCGTTGGACACCGTGGGACAACGTGGGACAACGTGGGACAACGTGGGAAACCATGGAACAACGTGGGACAACGTGGGACACCGTTGGACATCGTTGGACATCGTTGGACACCGTGGGACAACGTGGGACAACGTGGGACAACGTGGGACAACGTGGGACAACGTGGGACAACGTGGGACAACGTGGGACAACGTGGGACAACGTGGGACAACGTGGGACAACGTGGGACACCGTTGGACATCGTTGGACAACGTGGGACAACGTGGGACAACGTGGGACAACGTGGGACAACGTGGGACAACGTGGGACACCGTTGGACACCGTTGGACATCGTTGGACACCGTGGGACAACGTGGGACAACGTGGGACAACGTGGGACAACGTGGGACAACGTGGGACAACGTGGGACAACGTGGGACAACGTGGGACAACGTGGGACAACGTGGGACATCGTGGGACAACGTGGGACAACGTGGGACAACGTGGGACAACGTGGGACATCGTGGGACAACGTGGGACAACGTGGGACAACGTGGGACACCGTTGGACACCGTTGGACACCGTTGGACACCGTTGGACATCGTTGGACACCGTGGGACAACGTGGGACAACGTGGGACAACGTGGGAAACCATGGAACAACGTGGGACAACGTGGGACACCGTTGGACATCGTTGGACACCGTGGGACAACGTGGGACAACGTGGGAAAACGTGGGACAACGTGGGACACCGTTGGACATCGCTGGACACCGTTGGACATCGTTGGACACCGTGGGACAACGTGGGACAACGTGGGACAACGTGGGACAACGTGGGACACCGTTGGACACCGTTGGACATCGTTGGACACCGTGGGACAACGTGGGACAACGTGGGACAACGTGGGACAACGTGGGACAACGTGGGAAACCATGGAACAACGTGGGACAACGTGGGACACCGTTGGACATCGTTGGACATCGTTGGACACCGTGGGACAACGTGGGACAACGTGGGACAACGTGGGAAAACGTGGGACAACGTGGGACACCGTTGGACATCGCTGGACACCGTTGGACATCGTTGGACACCGTGGGACAACGTGGGACAACGTGGGACATCGTGGGACAACGTGGGACAACGTGGGACAACGTGGGACAACGTGGGACAACGTGGGACACCGTTGGACATCGTTGGACACCGTGGGACAACGTGGGACAACGTGGGACAACGTGGGACACCGTTGGACACCGTTGGACACCGTTGGACATCGTTGGACAACGTGGGACAACGTGGGACAACGTGGGACAACGTGGGACAACGTGGGACAACGTGGGACACCGTTGGACACCGTTGGACATCGTTGGACACCGTGGGACAACGTGGGACAACGTGGGACAACGTGGGACAACGTGGGACAACGTGGGACAACGTGGGACAACGTGGGACAACGTGGGACAACGTGGGACATCGTGGGACAACGTGGGACAACGTGGGACAACGTGGGACAACGTGGGACATCGTGGGACAACGTGGGACAACGTGGGACAACGTGGGACACCGTTGGACACCGTTGGACACCGTTGGACACCGTTGGACATCGTTGGACACCGTGGGACAACGTGGGACAACGTGGGACAACGTGGGAAACCATGGAACAACGTGAGACAACGTGGGACACCGTTGGACATCGTTGGACATCGTTGGACACCGTGGGACAACGTGGGACAACGTGGGACAACGTGGGAAAACGTGGGACAACGTGGGACACCGTTGGACATCGCTGGACACCGTTGGACATCGTTGGACACCGTGGGACAACGTGGGACAACGTGGGACATCGTGGGACAACGTGGGACAACGTGGGACAACGTGGGACAACGTGGGACAACGTGGGACACCGTTGGACATCGTTGGACACCGTGGGACAACGTGGGACAACGTGGGACAACGTGGGACACCGTTGCACACCGTTGGACACCGTTGGACACCGTTGGACATCGTTGGACACCGTGGGACAACGTGGGACAACGTGGGACAACGTGGGAAACCATGGAACAACGTGGGACAACGTGGGACACCGTTGGACATCGTTGGACAACGTGGGACAACGTGGGACAACGTGGGACAACGTGGGACAACGTGGGACAACGTGGGACAACGTGGGACACCGTTGGACACCGTCGGACACCGTTGGACACCGTTGGACATCGTTGGACACCGTGGGACAACGTGGGACAACGTGGGACAACGTGGGACAACGTGGGACAACGTGGGACAACGTGGGACAACGTGGGACAACGTGGGACAACGTGGGACATCGTGGGACAACGTGGGACAACGTGGGACAACGTGGGACAACGTGGGAAACCATGGAACAACGTGGGACAACGTGGGACACCGTTGGACATCGTTGGACATCGTTGGACACCGTGGGACAACGTGGGACAACGTGGGAAAACGTGGGACAACGTGGGACACCGTTGGACATCGCTGGACACCGTTGGACATCGTTGGACACCGTGGGACAACGTGGGACAACGTGGGACAACGTGGGACAACGTGGGACAACGTGGGACAACGTGGGACAACGTGGGACAACGTGGGACAACGTGGGACAACGTGGGACAACGTGGGACAACGTGGGACAACGTGGGACATCGTGGGACAACGTGGGACAACGTGGGACAACGTGGGACAACGTGGGACAACGTGGGACACCGTTGGACATCGTTGGACACCGTGGGACAACGTGGGACAACGTGGGACAACGTGGGACACCGTTGGACACCGTTGGACACCGTTGGACACCGTTGGACATCGTTGGACACCGTGGGACAACGTGGGACAACGTGGGACAACGTGGGAAACCATGGAACAACGTGGGACAACGTGGGACACCGTTGGACATCGTTGGACAACGTGGGACAACGTGGGACAACGTGGGACAACGTGGGACAACGTGGGACAACGTGGGACACCGTTGGACACCGTGGGACACCGTTGGACACCGTTGGACATCGTTGGACACCGTGGGACAACGTGGGACAACGTGGGACAACGTGGGACAACGTGGGACAACGTGGGACAACGTGGGACACCGCTGGACATCGTTGGACATCGTTGGACATCGTTGGACATCGTGGGACACCGTTGGACATCGTTGGACATCGTTGGACACCGTTGGACACCGTTGGACAACGTGGGACATCGTGGGACAACGTGGGACAACGTGGGACAACGTGGGACAACGTGGGACACCGTTGGACACCGTGGGACACCGTTGGACACCGTTGGACACCGTTGGACATCGTTGGACATCGTTGGACACCGTGGGACACCGTTGGAGACCGTTGGACACCGTTGGACATCGTTGGACATCGTTGGACATCGTGGGACACCGTTGGACATCGTTGGACATCGTTGGACACCGTTGGACATCGTTGGACACCGTTGGACATCGTTGGACATCGTTGGACATCGTGGGACACCGTTGGACATCGTTGGACATCGTTGGACACCGTGGGACAACGTGGGACAACGTGGGACAACGTGGGAAACCATGGAACAACGTGGGACAACGTGGGACACCGTTGGACATCGTTGGACAACGTGGGACAACGTGGGACAACGTGGGACAACGTGGGACAACGTGGGACAACGTGGGACAACGTGGGACACCGTTGGACACCGTGGGACACCGTTGGACACCGTTGGACATCGTTGGACACCGTGGGACAACGTGGGACAACGTGGGACAACGTGGGACAACGTGGGACAACGTGGGACAACGTGGGACAACGTGGGACAACGTGGGACAACGTGGGACAACGTGGGACAACGTGGGACAACGTGGGACAACGTGGGACAACGTGGGACAACGTGGGACAACGTGGGACAACGTGGGACAACGTGGGACACCGTTGGACACCGTGGGACACCGTTGGACACCGTTGGACATCGTTGGACATCGTTGGACATCGTTGGACATCGTTGGACACCGTTGGACACCGTTGGACACCGTTGGACATCGTTGGACACCGTGGGACAACGTGGGACAACGTGGGACAACGTGGGACAACGTGGGACAACGTGGGACAACGTGGGACAACGTGGGACAACGTGGGACATCGTGGGACAACGTGGGACAACGTGGGACAACGTGGGACAACGTGGGACACCGTTGGACATCGTTGGACACCGTGGGACAACGTGGGACAACGTGGGACAACGTGGGACACCGTTGGACACCGTTGGACACCGTTGGACACCGTTGGACATCGTTGGACACCGTGGGACAACGTGGGACAACGTGGGAAACCATGGAACAACGTGGGACAACGTGGGACACCGTTGGACATCGTTGGACAACGTGGGACAACGTGGGACAACGTGGGACAACGTGGGACACCGTTGGACACCGTGGGACAACGTGGGACAACGTCGGACCACGTGGGACAACGTGGGACAACGTGGGACATCGTGGGACAACGTGGGACATCGTGGGACAACGTGGGACAACGTGGGACGACGTGGGACAACGTGGGACAACGTGGGACACCGTTGGACACCGTTGGACACCGTTGGACACCGTTGGACATCGTTGGACACCGTGGGACAACGTGGGACAACGTGGGACAACGTGGGAAACCATGGAACAACGTGGGACAACGTGGGACATCGTGGGACAACGTGGGACAACGTGGGACAACGTGGGACAACGTGGGACAACGTGGGACACCGTTGGACAACGTTGGACACCGTGGGACAACGTGGGACAACGTGGGACAACGTGGGACACCGTTGGACACCGTTGGACACCGTTGGACACCGTTGGACATCGTTGGACACCGTGGGACAACGTGGGACAACGTGGGACAACGTGGGAAACCATGGAACAACGGGGGACAACGTGGGACACCGTTGGACATCGTTGGACAACGTGGGACAACGTGAGACAACGTGGGACAACGTGGGACAACGTGGGACAACGTGGGACATCGTGGGACAACGTGGGACAACGTTGGACATCGTTGGACACCGTGGGACAACGTGGGACAACGTGGGACAACGTGGGACAACGTGGGACAACGTGGGACATCGTGGGACAACGTGGGACAACGTGGGACAACGTGGGACAACGTGGGACACCGTTGGACAACGTGGGACACCGTTGGACATCGTTGGACACCGTGGGACAACGTGGGACAACGTGGGACAACGTGGGACCACGTGGGACAACGTGGGACAACGTGGGACAACGTGGGACAACGTGGGACAACGTGGGACAACGTGGGACATCGTGGGACAACGTGGGACAACGTGGGACACCGTTGGACATAGTTGGACACCGTGGGACACCGTGGGACAACGTGGGACAACGTGGGACAACGTGGGACAACGTGGGACAACGTGGGAAACCATGGAACAACGTGGGACAACGTGGGACACCGTTGGACATCGTTGGACAACGTGGGACAACGTGGGACAACGTGGGACAACGTGGGACAACGTGGGACAACGTGGGACAACGTGGGACACCGTTGGACACCGTGGGACACCGTTGGACACCGTTGGACATCGTTGGACACCGTGGGACAACGTGGGACAACGTGGGACAACGTGGGACAACGTGGGACAACGTGGGACAACGTGGGACAACGTGGGACAACGTGGGACAACGTGGGACAACGTGGGACACCGTTGGACAACGTGGGACACCGTTGGACATCGTTGGACACCGTGGGACAACGTGGGACACCGTTGGATATCGTTGGACACCGTGGGACAACGTGGGACAACGTGGGACAACTTGGGACACCGTTGGACACCGTTGGACACCGTTGGACACCGTTGGACATCGTTGGACACCGTGGGACAACGTGGGACAACGTGGGACAACGTGGGACAACGTGGGACAACGTGGGACATCGTGGGACAACGTGGGACAACGTGGGACAACGTGGGACACCGTTGGACATCGTTGGACACCGTGGGACAACGTGGGACAACGTGGGACAACGTGGGACAACGTGGGACACCGTTGGACACCGTTGGACACCGTTGGACATCGTTGGACACCGTGGGACAACGTGGGACAACGTGGGACAACGTGGGACAACGTGGGACAACGTGGGACAACGTGGGACAACGTGGGACAACGTGGGACATCGTGGGACAACGTGGGACAACGTGGGACAACGTGGGACAACGTGGGACAACGTGGGACACCGTTGGACACCGTTGGACACCGTTGGACACCGTTGGACATCGTTGGACACCGTGGGACAACGTGGGACAACGTGGGACAACGTGGGAAACCATGGAACAACGTGGGACAACGTGGGACACCGTTGGACATCGTTGGACATCGTTGGACACCGTGGGACAACGTGGGACAACGTGGGAAAACGTGGGACAACGTGGGACACCGTTGGACATCGCTGGACACCGTTGGACATCGTTGGACACCGTGGGACAACGTGGGACAACGTGGGACAACGTGGGACAACGTGGGACATCGTGGGACAACGTGGGACAACGTGGGACAACGTGGGACATCGTGGGACAACGTGGGACAACGTGGGACAACGTGGGACATCGTGGGACAACGTGGGACAACGTGGGACAACGTGGGACAACGTGGGACATCGTGGGACAACGTGGGACAACGTGGGACAACGTGGGACATCGTGGGACAACGTGGGACAACGTGGGACAACGTGGGACAACGTGGGACACCGTTGGACACCGTTGGACACCGTTGGACACCGTTGGACATCGTTGGACACCGTGGGACAACGTGGGACAACGTGGGACAACGTGGGAAACCATGGAACAACGTGGGACAACGTGGGACACCGTTGGACATCGTTGGACATCGTTGGACACCGTGGGACAACGTGGGACAACGTGGGACAACGTGGGACAACGTGGGACAACGTGGGACAACGTGGGACAACGTGGGACAACGTGGGACAACGTGGGACAACGTGGGACAACGTGGGACACCGTTGGACATCGTTGGACAACGTGGGACAACGTGGGACAACGTGGGACAACGTGGGACAACGTGGGACAACGTGGGACACCGTTGGACACCGTTGGACATCGTTGGACACCGTGGGACAACGTGGGACAACGTGGGACAACGTGGGACAACGTGGGACAACGTGGGACAACGTGGGACAACGTGGGACAACGTGGGACAACGTGGGACAACGTGGGACATCGTGGGACAACGTGGGACAACGTGGGACAACGTGGGACAACGTGGGACATCGTGGGACAACGTGGGACAACGTGGGACAACGTGGGACACCGTTGGACACCGTTGGACACCGTTGGACACCGTTGGACATCGTTGGACACCGTGGGACAACGTGGGACAACGTGGGACAACGTGGGAAACCATGGAACAACGTGGGACAACGTGGGACACCGTTGGACATCGTTGGACACCGTGGGACAACGTGGGACAACGTGGGAAAACGTGGGACAACGTGGGACACCGTTGGACATCGCTGGACACCGTTGGACATCGTTGGACACCGTGGGACAACGTGGGACAACGTGGGACAACGTGGGCCGTTGGACACCGTTGGACATCGTTGGACACCGTGGGACAACGTGGGACAACGTGGGACAACGTGGGACAACGTGGGACAACGTGGGAAACCATGGAACAACGTGGGACAACGTGGGACACCGTTGGACATCGTTGGACATCGTTGGACACCGTGGGACAACGTGGGACAACGTGGGACAACGTGGGAAAACGTGGGACAACGTGGGACACCGTTGGACATCGCTGGACACCGTTGGACATCGTTGGACACCGTGGGACAACGTGGGACAACGTGGGACATCGTGGGACAACGTGGGACAACGTGGGACAACGTGGGACAACGTGGGACAACGTGGGACACCGTTGGACATCGTTGGACACCGTGGGACAACGTGGGACAACGTGGGACAACGTGGGACACCGTTGGACACCGTTGGACACCGTTGGACATCGTTGGACAACGTGGGACAACGTGGGACAACGTGGGACAACGTGGGACAACGTGGGACAACGTGGGACACCGTTGGACACCGTTGGACATCGTTGGACACCGTGGGACAACGTGGGACAACGTGGGACAACGTGGGACAACGTGGGACAACGTGGGACAACGTGGGACAACGTGGGACAACGTGGGACAACGTGGGACATCGTGGGACAACGTGGGACAACGTGGGACAACGTGGGACAACGTGGGACATCGTGGGACAACGTGGGACAACGTGGGACAACGTGGGACACCGTTGGACACCGTTGGACACCGTTGGACACCGTTGGACATCGTTGGACACCGTGGGACAACGTGGGACAACGTGGGACAACGTGGGAAACCATGGAACAACGTGAGACAACGTGGGACACCGTTGGACATCGTTGGACATCGTTGGACACCGTGGGACAACGTGGGACAACGTGGGACAACGTGGGACAACGTGGGACAACGTGGGACACCGTTGGACATCGCTGGACACCGTTGGACATCGTTGGACACCGTGGGACAACGTGGGACAACGTGGGACATCGTGGGACAACGTGGGACAACGTGGGACAACGTGGGACAACGTGGGACAACGTGGGACACCGTTGGACATCGTTGGACACCGTGGGACAACGTGGGACAACGTGGGACAACGTGGGACACCGTTGCACACCGTTGGACACCGTTGGACACCGTTGGACATCGTTGGACACCGTGGGACAACGTGGGACAACGTGGGACAACGTGGGAAACCATGGAACAACGTGGGACAACGTGGGACACCGTTGGACATCGTTGGACAACGTGGGACAACGTGGGACAACGTGGGACAACGTGGGACAACGTGGGACAACGTGGGACAACGTGGGACACCGTTGGACACCGTCGGACACCGTTGGACACCGTTGGACATCGTTGGACACCGTGGGACAACGTGGGACAACGTGGGACAACGTGGGACAACGTGGGACAACGTGGGACAACGTGGGACAACGTGGGACAACGTGGGACAACGTGGGACATCGTGGGACAACGTGGGACAACGTGGGACAACGTGGGACAACGTGGGAAACCATGGAACAACGTGGGACAACGTGGGACACCGTTGGACATCGTTGGACATCGTTGGACACCGTGGGACAACGTGGGACAACGTGGGAAAACGTGGGACAACGTGGGACACCGTTGGACATCGCTGGACACCGTTGGACATCGTTGGACACCGTGGGACAACGTGGGACAACGTGGGACAACGTGGGACAACGTGGGACAACGTGGGACAACGTGGGACAACGTGGGACAACGTGGGACAACGTGGGACAACGTGGGACAACGTGGGACAACGTGGGACAACGTGGGACATCGTGGGACAACGTGGGACAACGTGGGACAACGTGGGACAACGTGGGACAACGTGGGACACCGTTGGACATCGTTGGACACCGTGGGACAACGTGGGACAACGTGGGACAACGTGGGACACCGTTGGACACCGTTGGACACCGTTGGACACCGTTGGACATCGTTGGACACCGTGGGACAACGTGGGACAACGTGGGACAACGTGGGAAACCATGGAACAACGTGGGACAACGTGGGACACCGTTGGACATCGTTGGACAACGTGGGACAACGTGGGACAACGTGGGACAACGTGGGACAACGTGGGACAACGTGGGACACCGTTGGACACCGTGGGACACCGTTGGACACCGTTGGACATCGTTGGACACCGTGGGACAACGTGGGACAACGTGGGACAACGTGGGACAACGTGGGACAACGTGGGACAACGTGGGACACCGCTGGACATCGTTGGACATCGTTGGACATCGTTGGACATCGTGGGACACCGTTGGACATCGTTGGACATCGTTGGACACCGTTGGACACCGTTGGACAACGTGGGACATCGTGGGACAACGTGGGACAACGTGGGACAACGTGGGACAACGTGGGACACCGTTGGACACCGTGGGACACCGTTGGACACCGTTGGACACCGTTGGACATCGTTGGACATCGTTGGACACCGTGGGACACCGTTGGAGACCGTTGGACACCGTTGGACATCGTTGGACATCGTTGGACATCGTGGGACACCGTTGGACATCGTTGGACATCGTTGGACACCGTTGGACATCGTTGGACACCGTTGGACATCGTTGGACATCGTTGGACATCGTGGGACACCGTTGGACATCGTTGGACATCGTTGGACACCGTGGGACAACGTGGGACAACGTGGGACAACGTGGGAAACCATGGAACAACGTGGGACAACGTGGGACACCGTTGGACATCGTTGGACAACGTGGGACAACGTGGGACAACGTGGGACAACGTGGGACAACGTGGGACAACGTGGGACAACGTGGGACACCGTTGGACACCGTGGGACACCGTTGGACACCGTTGGACATCGTTGGACACCGTGGGACAACGTGGGACAACGTGGGACAACGTGGGACAACGTGGGACAACGTGGGACAACGTGGGACAACGTGGGACAACGTGGGACAACGTGGGACAACGTGGGACAACGTGGGACAACGTGGGACAACGTGGGACAACGTGGGACAACGTGGGACAACGTGGGACAACGTGGGACAACGTGGGACACCGTTGGACACCGTGGGACACCGTTGGACACCGTTGGACATCGTTGGACATCGTTGGACATCGTTGGACATCGTTGGACACCGTTGGACACCGTTGGACACCGTTGGACATCGTTGGACACCGTGGGACAACGTGGGACAACGTGGGACAACGTGGGACAACGTGGGACAACGTGGGACAACGTGGGACATCGTGGGACAACGTGGGACAACGTGGGACAACGTGGGACAACGTGGGACAACGTGGGACACCGTTGGACACCGTGGGACACCGTTGGACACCGTTGGACATCGTTGGACACCGTGGGACAACGTGGGACAACGTGGGACAACGTGGGACATCGTGGGACAACGTGGGACAACGTGGGACAACGTGGGACAACGTGGGACATCGTGGGACAACGTGGGACAACGTGGGACAACGTGGGACATCGTGGGACAACGTGGGACAACGTGGGACAACGTGGGACAACGTGGGACAACGTGGGACACCGTTGGACACCGTTGGACACCGTTGGACACCGTTGGACATCGTTGGACACCGTGGGACAACGTGGGACAACGTGGGACAACGTGGGAAACCATGGAACAACGTGGGACAACGTGGGACACCGTTGGACATCGTTGGACATCGTTGGACACCGTGGGACAACGTGGGACAACGTGGGACAACGTGGGACAACGTCGGACAACGTGGGACAACGTGGGACATCGTGGGACAACGTGGGACAACGTGGGACAACGTGGGACAACGTGGGACAACGTGGGACACCGTGGGACAACGTGGGAAACCATGGAACAACGTGGGACAACGTGGGACACCGTGGGACAACGTGGGACAACGTGGGACAACGTGGGAAACCATGGAACAACGTGGGACAACGTGGGACATCGTGGGACAACGTGGGACAACGTGGGACAACGTGGGACACCGTTGGACACCGTTGGACACCGTTGGACACCGTTGGACATCGTTGGACACCGTGGGACAACGTGGGACAACGTGGGACAACGTGGGAAACCATGGAACAACGTGGGACAACGTGGGACACCGTTGGACATCGTTGGACATCGTTGGACACCGTGGGACAACGTGGGACAACGTGGGACAACGTGGGACAACGTGGGAAACCGTGGAACAACGTGGGACAACGTGGGACAACGTGGGACAACGTGGGACAACGTGGGACATCGTTGGACACCGTTGGACATCGTTGGACAACGTTGGACAACGTGGGACAACGTGGGACAACGTGGGAAACCATGGAACAACGTGGGACAACGTGGGACAACGTGGGAAACCATGGAACAACGTGGGACAACGTGGGACAACGTGGGACAACGTGGGACAACGTGGGACACCGTTGGACACCGTTGGACACCGTTGGACACCGTTGGACATCGTTGGACACCGTGGGACAACGTGGGACAACGTGGGACAACGTGGGAAACCATGGAACAACGTGGGACAACGTGGGACACCGTTGGACATCGTTGGACAACGTGGGACAACGTGGGACAACGTGGGACAACGTGGGACAACGTGGGACAACGTGGGACAACGTGGGACACCGTTGGACACCGTGGGACACCGTTGGACACCGTTGGACATCGTTGGACACCGTGGGACAACGTGGGACAACGTGGGACAACGTGGGACAACGTGGGACAACGTGGGACAACGTGGGACAACGTGGGACAACGTGGGACAACGTGGGACAACGTGGGACATCGTTTGACAACGTGGGACAACGTGGGACAACGTGGGACAACGTGGGACACCGTTGGACAACGTGGGACACCGTTGGACATCGTTGGACACCGTGGGACAACGTTGGACACCGTGGGACACCGTTGGACACCGTTGGACATCGTTGGACACCGTGGGACAACGTGGGACAACGTGGGAAAACGTGGGACAACGTGGGACAACGTGGGACAACGTGGGACAACGTGGGACAACGTGGGACAACGTGGGACAACGTGGGACAACGTGGGACATCGTGGGACAACGTGGGACAACGTGGGACAACGTGGGACAACGTGGGACACCGTTGGACATCGTTGGACACCGTGGGACAACGTGGGACAACGTGGGACAACGTGGGACACCGTTGGACACCGTTGGACACCGTTGGACACCGTTGGACATCGTTGGACACCGTGGGACAACGTGGGACAACGTGGGAAACCATGGAACAACGTGGGACAACGTGGGACACCGTTGGACATCGTTGGACAACGTGGGACAACGTGGGACAACGTGGGACAACGTGGGACACCGTTGGACACCGTGGGACAACGTGGGACAACGTCGGACCACGTGGGACAACGTGGGACAACGTGGGACATCGTGGGACAACGTGGGACATCGTGGGACAACGTGGGACAACGTGGGACAACGTGGGACAACGTGGGACAACGTGGGACACCGTTGGACACCGTTGGACACCGTTGGACACCGTTGGACATCGTTGGACACCGTGGGACAACGTGGGACAACGTGGGACAACGTGGGAAACCATGGAACAACGTGGGACAACGTGGGACATCGTGGGACAACGTGGGACAACGTGGGACAACGTGGGACAACGTGGGACAACGTGGGACACCGTTGGACAACGTTGGACACCGTGGGACAACGTGGGACAACGTGGGACAACGTGGGACACCGTTGGACACCGTTGGACACCGTTGGACACCGTTGGACATCGTTGGACACCGTGGGACAACGTGGGACAACGTGGGACAACGTGGGAAACCATGGAACAACGTGGGACAACGTGGGACACCGTTGGACATCGTTGGACAACGTGGGACAACGTGGGACAACGTGGGACAACGTGGGACAACGTGGGAAACCATGGAACAACGTGGGACAACGTGGGACACCGTTGGACATCGTTGGACATCGTTGGACACCGTGGGACAACGTGGGACAACGTGGGACAACGTGGGACAACGTGGGAAACCATGGAACAACGTGGGACAACGTGGGACAACGTGGGACAACGTGGGACAACGTGGGACATCGTTGGACACCGTTGGACACCGTTGGACACCGTTGGACATCGTTGGACACCGTGGGACAACGTGGGACAACGTGGGACAACGTGGGAAACCATGGAACAACGTGGGACAACGTGGGACACCGTTGGACATCGTTGGACAACGTGGGACAACGTGGGACAACGTGGGACAACGTGGGACAACGTGGGACAACGTGGGACAACGTGGGACACCGTTGGACACCGTGGGACACCGTTGGACACCGTTGGACATCGTTGGACACCGTGGGACAACGTGGGACAACGTGGGACAACGTGGGACAACGTGGGACAACGTGGGACAACGTGGGACAACGTGGGACAACGTGGGACAACGTGGGACAACGTGGGACATCGTTTGACAACGTGGGACAACGTGGGACAACGTGGGACAACGTGGGACAACGTGGGACAACGTGGGACACCGTTGGACAACGTGGGACACCGTTGGACATCGTTGGACACCGTGGGACAACGTTGGACACCGTGGGACACCGTTGGACACCGTTGGACACCGTTGGACACCGTGGGACAACGTGGGACAACGTGGGAAAACGTGGGACAACGTGGGACAACGTGGGACAACGTGGGACAACGTGGGACAACGTGGGACAACGTGGGACAACGTGGGACAACGTGGGACAACGTGGGACATCGTGGGACAACGTGGGACAACGTGGGACAACGTGGGACAACGTGGGACACCGTTGGACATCGTGGGACACCGTGGGACAACGTGGGACAACGTGGGACAACGTGGGACACCGTTGGACACCGTTGGACACCGTTGGACACCGTTGGACATCGTTGGACACCGTGGGACAACGTGGGACAACGTGGGAAACCATGGAACAACGTGGGACAACGTGGGACACCGTTGGACATCGTTGGACAACGTGGGACAACGTGGGACAACGTGGGACAACGTGGGACACCGTTGGACACCGTGGGACAACGTGGGACAACGTCGGACCACGTGGGACAACGTGGGACAACGTGGGACATCGTGGGACAACGTGGGACATCGTGGGACAACGTGGGACAACGTGGGACAACGTGGGACAACGTGGGACAACGTGGGACACCGTTGGACACCGTTGGACACCGTTGGACACCGTTGGACATCGTTGGACACCGTGGGACAACGTGGGACAACGTGGGACAACGTGGGAAACCATGGAACAACGTGGGACAACGTGGGACATCGTGGGACAACGTGGGACAACGTGGGACAACGTGGGACAACGTGGGACAACGTGGGACACCGTTGGACAACGTTGGACACCGTGGGACAACGTGGGACAACGTGGGACAACGTGGGACACCGTTGGACACCGTTGGACACCGTTGGACACCGTTGGACATCGTTGGACACCGTGGGACAACGTGGGACAACGTGGGACAACGTGGGAAACCATGGAACAACGTGGGACAACGTGGGACACCGTTGGACATCGTTGGACAACGTGGGACAACGTGGGACAACGTGGGACAACGTGGGACAACGTGGGACAACGTGGGACATCGTGGGACAACGTGGGACAACGTTGGACATCGTTGGACACCGTGGGACAACGTGGGACAACGTGGGACAACGTGGGACAACGTGGGACAACGTGGGACATCGTGGGACAACGTGGGACAACGTGGGACAACGTGGGACAACGTGGGACACCGTTGGACAACGTGGGACACCGTTGGACATCGTTGGACACCGTGGGACAACGTGGGACAACGTGGGACAACGTGGGACCACGTGGGACAACGTGGGACAACGTGGGACAACGTGGGACAACGTGGGACAACGTGGGACAACGTGGGACATCGTGGGACAACGTGGGACAACGTGGGACACCGTTGGACATAGTTGGACACCGTGGGACACCGTGGGACAACGTGGGACAACGTGGGACAACGTGGGACAACGTGGGACAACGTGGGAAACCATGGAACAACGTGGGACAACGTGGGACACCGTTGGACATCGTTGGACAACGTGGGACAACGTGGGACAACGTGGGACAACGTGGGACAACGTGGGACAACGTGGGACAACGTGGGACACCGTTGGACACCGTGGGACACCGTTGGACACCGTTGGACATCGTTGGACACCGTGGGACAACGTGGGACAACGTGGGACAACGTGGGACAACGTGGGACAACGTGGGACAACGTGGGACAACGTGGGACAACGTGGGACAACGTGGGACAACGTGGGACACCGTTGGACAACGTGGGACACCGTTGGACATCGTTGGACACCGTGGGACAACGTGGGACACCGTTGGATATCGTTGGACACCGTGGGACAACGTGGGACAACGTGGGACAACTTGGGACACCGTTGGACACCGTTGGACACCGTTGGACACCGTTGGACATCGTTGGACACCGTGGGACAACGTGGGACAACGTGGGACAACGTGGGACAACGTGGGACAACGTGGGACATCGTGGGACAACGTGGGACAACGTGGGACAACGTGGGACACCGTTGGACATCGTTGGACACCGTGGGACAACGTGGGACAACGTGGGACAACGTGGGACAACGTGGGACACCGTTGGACACCGTTGGACACCGTTGGACATCGTTGGACACCGTGGGACAACGTGGGACAACGTGGGACAACGTGGGACAACGTGGGACAACGTGGGACAACGTGGGACAACGTGGGACAACGTGGGACATCGTGGGACAACGTGGGACAACGTGGGACAACGTGGGACAACGTGGGACAACGTGGGACACCGTTGGACACCGTTGGACACCGTTGGACACCGTTGGACATCGTTGGACACCGTGGGACAACGTGGGACAACGTGGGACAACGTGGGAAACCATGGAACAACGTGGGACAACGTGGGACACCGTTGGACATCGTTGGACATCGTTGGACACCGTGGGACAACGTGGGACAACGTGGGAAAACGTGGGACAACGTGGGACACCGTTGGACATCGCTGGACACCGTTGGACATCGTTGGACACCGTGGGACAACGTGGGACAACGTGGGACAACGTGGGACAACGTGGGACATCGTGGGACAACGTGGGACAACGTGGGACAACGTGGGACATCGTGGGACAACGTGGGACAACGTGGGACAACGTGGGACATCGTGGGACAACGTGGGACAACGTGGGACAACGTGGGACAACGTGGGACATCGTGGGACAACGTGGGACACCGTGGGACAACGTGGGACATCGTGGGACAACGTGGGACAACGTGGGACAACGTGGGACAACGTGGGACACCGTTGGACACCGTTGGACACCGTTGGACACCGTTGGACATCGTTGGACACCGTGGGACAACGTGGGACAACGTGGGACAACGTGGGAAACCATGGAACAACGTGGGACAACGTGGGACACCGTTGGACATCGTTGGACATCGTTGGACACCGTGGGACAACGTGGGACAACGTGGGACAACGTGGGACAACGTGGGACAACGTGGGACAACGTGGGACAACGTGGGACAACGTGGGACAACGTGGGACAACGTGGGACAACGTGGGACACCGTTGGACATCGTTGGACAACGTGGGACAACGTGGGACAACGTGGGACAACGTGGGACAACGTGGGACAACGTGGGACACCGTTGGACACCGTTGGACATCGTTGGACACCGTGGGACAACGTGGGACAACGTGGGACAACGTGGGACAACGTGGGACAACGTGGGACAACGTGGGACAACGTGGGACAACGTGGGACAACGTGGGACAACGTGGGACATCGTGGGACAACGTGGGACAACGTGGGACAACGTGGGACAACGTGGGACATCGTGGGACAACGTGGGACAACGTGGGACAACGTGGGACACCGTTGGACACCGTTGGACACCGTTGGACACCGTTGGACATCGTTGGACACCGTGGGACAACGTGGGACAACGTGGGACAACGTGGGAAACCATGGAACAACGTGGGACAACGTGGGACACCGTTGGACATCGTTGGACACCGTGGGACAACGTGGGACAACGTGGGAAAACGTGGGACAACGTGGGACACCGTTGGACATCGCTGGACACCGTTGGACATCGTTGGACACCGTGGGACAACGTGGGACAACGTGGGACAACGTGGGACAACGTGGGACACCGTGGGACACCGTTGGACATCGTTGGACACCGTGGGACAACGTGGGACAACGTGGGACAACGTGGGACAACGTGGGACAACGTGGGAAACCATGGAACAACGTGGGACAACGTGGGACACCGTTGGACATCGTTGGACATCGTTGGACACCGTGGGACAACGTGGGACAACGTGGGACAACGTGGGAAAACGTGGGACAACGTGGGACACCGTTGGACATCGCTGGACACCGTTGGACATCGTTGGACAACGTGGGACAACGTGGGACAACGTGGGACATCGTGGGACAACGTGGGACAACGTGGGACAACGTGGGACAACGTGGGACAACGTGGGACACCGTTGGACATCGTTGGACACCGTGGGACAACGTGGGACAACGTGGGACAACGTGGGACACCGTTGGACACCGTTGGACACCGTTGGACATCGTTGGACAACGTGGGACAACGTGGGACAACGTGGGACAACGTGGGACAACGTGGGACAACGTGGGACACCGTTGGACACCGTTGGACATCGTTGGACACCGTGGGACAACGTGGGACAACGTGGGACAACGTGGGACAACGTGGGACAACGTGGGACAACGTGGGACAACGTGGGACAACGTGGGACAACGTGGGACATCGTGGGACAACGTGGGACAACGTGGGACAACGTGGGACAACGTGGGACATCGTGGGACAACGTGGGACAACGTGGGACAACGTGGGACACCGTTGGACACCGTTGGACACCGTTGGACACCGTTGGACATCGTTGGACACCGTGGGACAACGTGGGACAACGTGGGACAACGTGGGAAACCATGGAACAACGTGAGACAACGTGGGACACCGTTGGACATCGTTGGACATCGTTGGACACCGTGGGACAACGTGGGACAACGTGGGACAACGTGGGAAAACGTGGGACAACGTGGGACACCGTTGGACATCGCTGGACACCGTTGGACATCGTTGGACACCGTGGGACAACGTGGGACAACGTGGGACATCGTGGGACAACGTGGGACAACGTGGGACAACGTGGGACAACGTGGGACAACGTGGGACACCGTTGGACATCGTTGGACAACGTGGGACAACGTGGGACAACGTGGGACAACGTGGGACACCGTTGCACACCGTTGGACACCGTTGGACACCGTTGGACATCGTTGGACACCGTGGGACAACGTGGGACAACGTGGGACAACGTGGGAAACCATGGAACAACGTGGGACAACGTGGGACACCGTTGGACATCGTTGGACAACGTGGGACAACGTGGGACAACGTGGGACAACGTGGGACAACGTGGGACAACGTGGGACAACGTGGGACACCGTTGGACACCGTCGGACACCGTTGGACACCGTTGGACATCGTGGGACACCGTGGGACAACGTGGGACAACGTGGGACAACGTGGGACACCGTGGGACAACGTGGGACAACGTGGGACAACGTGGGACAACGTGGGACAACGTGGGACATCGTGGGACAACGTGGGACAACGTGGGACAACGTGGGACAACGTGGGAAACCATGGAACAACGTGGGACAACGTGGGACACCGTTGGACATCGTTGGACATCGTTGGACACCGTGGGACAACGTGGGACAACGTGGGAAAACGTGGGACAACGTGGGACACCGTTGGACATCGCTGGACACCGTTGGACATCGTTGGACACCGTGGGACAACGTGGGACAACGTGGGACAACGTGGGACAACGTGGGACAACGTGGGACAACGTGGGACAACGTGGGACAACGTGGGACAACGTGGGACAACGTGGGACAACGTGGGACAACGTGGGACAACGTGGGACATCGTGGGACAACGTGGGACAACGTGGGACAACGTGGGACAACGTGGGACAACGTGGGACACCGTTGGACATCGTTGGACACCGTGGGACAACGTGGGACAACGTGGGACAACGTGGGACACCGTTGGACACCGTTGGACACCGTTGGACACCGTTGGACATCGTTGGACACCGTGGGACAACGTGGGACAACGTGGGACAACGTGGGAAACCATGGAACAACGTGGGACAACGTGGGACACCGTTGGACATCGTTGGACAACGTGGGACAACGTGGGACAACGTGGGACAACGTGGGACAACGTGGGACAACGTGGGACACCGTTGGACACCGTGGGACACCGTTGGACACCGTTGGACATCGTTGGACACCGTGGGACAACGTGGGACAACGTGGGACAACGTGGGACAACGTGGGACAACGTGGGACAACGTGGGACACCGCTGGACATCGTTGGACATCGTTGGACATCGTTGGACATCGTGGGACACCGTTGGACATCGTTGGACATCGTTGGACACCGTTGGACACCGTTGGACAACGTGGGACATCGTGGGACAACGTGGGACAACGTGGGACAACGTGGGACAACGTGGGACACCGTTGGACACCGTGGGACACCGTTGGACACCGTTGGACACCGTTGGACATCGTTGGACATCGTTGGACACCGTGGGACACCGTTGGAGACCGTTGGACACCGTTGGACATCGTTGGACATCGTTGGACATCGTGGGACACCGTTGGACATCGTTGGACATCGTTGGACACCGTTGGACACCGTTGGACACCGTTGGACATCGTTGGACATCGTTGGACATCGTGGGACACCGTTGGACATCGTTGGACATCGTTGGACACCGTGGGACAACGTGGGACAACGTGGGACAACGTGGGAAACCATGGAACAACGTGGGACAACGTGGGACACCGTTGGACATCGTTGGACAACGTGGGACAACGTGGGACAACGTGGGACAACGTGGGACAACGTGGGACAACGTGGGACAACGTGGGACACCGTTGGACACCGTGGGACACCGTTGGACACCGTTGGACATCGTTGGACACCGTGGGACAACGTGGGACAACGTGGGACAACGTGGGACAACGTGGGACAACGTGGGACAACGTGGGACAACGTGGGACAACGTGGGACAACGTGGGACAACGTGGGACAACGTGGGACAACGTGGGACAACGTGGGACAACGTGGGACAACGTGGGACAACGTGGGACAACGTGGGACAACGTGGGACACCGTTGGACACCGTGGGACACCGTTGGACACCGTTGGACATCGTTGGACATCGTTGGACATCGTTGGACATCGTTGGACACCGTTGGACACCGTTGGACACCGTTGGACATCGTTGGACACCGTGGGACAACGTGGGACAACGTGGGACAACGTGGGACAACGTGGGACAACGTGGGACAACGTGGGACATCGTGGGACAACGTGGGACAACGTGGGACAACGTGGGACAACGTGGGACAACGTGGGACACCGTTGGACACCGTGGGACACCGTTGGACACCGTTGGACATCGTTGGACACCGTGGGACAACGTGGGACAACGTGGGACAACGTGGGACATCGTGGGACAACGTGGGACAACGTGGGACAACGTGGGACAACGTGGGACATCGTGGGACAACGTGGGACAACGTGGGACAACGTGGGACATCGTGGGACAACGTGGGACAACGTGGGACAACGTGGGACAACGTGGGACAACGTGGGACACCGTTGGACACCGTTGGACACCGTTGGACACCGTTGGACATCGTTGGACACCGTGGGACAACGTGGGACAACGTGGGACAACGTGGGAAACCATGGAACAACGTGGGACAACGTGGGACACCGTTGGACATCGTTGGACATCGTTGGACACCGTGGGACAACGTGGGACAACGTGGGACAACGTGGGACAACGTCGGACAACGTGGGACAACGTGGGACATCGTGGGACAACGTGGGACAACGTGGGACAACGTGGGACAACGTGGGACAACGTGGGACACCGTTGGACACCGTGGGACACCGTTGGACATCGTTGGACACCGTGGGACAACGTGGGACAACGTGGGACAACGTGGGACAACGTGGGACAACGTGGGACAACGTGGGACAACGTGGGACAACGTGGGACCACGTGGGACAACGTGGGACAACGTGGGACAACGTGGGACAACGTGGGACAACGTGGGACAACGTGGGACAACGTGGGACATCGTGGGACAACGTGGGACAACGTGGAACAACGTGGGACAACGTGGGACAACGTGGGACACCGTTGGACATCGTTGGACACCGTGGGACACCGTGGGACAACGTGGGACATCGTGGGACAACGTGGGACAACGTGGGACAACGTGGGACACCGTTGGACATCGTTGGACACCGTGGGACAACGTGGGACAACGTGGGACAACGTGGGACAACGTGGGACACCGTTGGACACCGTTGGACACCGTTGGACATCGTTGGACACCGTGGGACAACGTGGGACAACGTGGGACAACGTGGGACAACGTGGGACAACGTGGGACAACGTGGGACAACGTGGGACAACGTGGGACAACGTGGGACAACGTGGGACAACGTGGGACAACGTGGGACATCGTGGGACAACGTGGGACAACGTGGGACAACGTGGGACATCGTTGGACACCGTTGGACACCGTGGGACAACGTGGGACAACGTGGGACAACGTGGGACAACGTGGGACAACGTGGGACAACGTGGGACAACGTGGGACAACGTGGGACAACGTGGGACAACGTGGGACAACGTGGGACACCGTTGGACATCGTTGGACACCGTGGGACAACGTGGGACAACGTGGGACAACGTGGGAAACCGTGGAACAACGTGGGACAACGTGGGACACCGTTGGACATCGTTGGACAACGTGGGACAACGTGGGACAACGTGGGACAACGTGGGACAACGTGGGACAACGTGGGACAACGTGGGACACCGTTGGACAACGTGGGACACCGTTGGACATCGTTGGACACCGTGGGACAACGTGGGACAACGTGGGACCACGTGGGACAACGTGGGACAACGTGGGACAACGTGGGACAACTTGGGACAACGTGGGACAACGTGGGACAACGTGGGACAACGTGGGACATCGTGGGACAACGTGGGACAACGTGGAACAACGTGGGACAACGTGGGACAACGTGGGACACCGTTGGACATCGTTGGACACCGTGGGACACCGTGGGACAACGTGGGACAACGTGGGACAACGTGGGACAACGTGGGACAACGTGGGAAACCATGGAACAACGTGGGACAACGTGGGACACCGTTGGACATCGTTGGACAACGTGGGACAACGTGGGACCACGTGGGACAACGTGGGACAACGTGGGACAACGTGGGACACCGTTGGACACCGTGGGACACCGTTGGACACCGTTGGACATCGTTGGACACCGTGGGACAACGTGGGACAACGTGGGACAACGTGGGACAACGTGGGACAACGTGGGACAACGTGGGACAACGTGGGACACCGTTGGACAACGTGGGACACCGTTGGACATCGTTGGACACCGTGGGACAACGTGGGACAACGTGGGACAACGTGGGACAACGTGGGACAACGTGGGACACCGTTGGACATCGTGGGACAACGTGGGACAACGTGGGACAACGTGGGACAACGTGGGACATCGTGGGACAACGTGGGACAACGTGGGACAACGTGGGACATCGTGGGAAAACGTGGGACAACGTGGGACATCGTTGGACACCGTTGGACACCGTGGGACAACGTGGGACAACGTGGGACAACGTGGGACAACGTGGGACAACGTGGGACAACGTGGGACAACGTGGGACAACGTGGGACAACGTGGGACAACGTGGGACAACGTGGGACAACGTGGGACAACGTGGGACAACGTGGGACATCGTGGGACAACGTGGGACAACGTGGGACAACGTGGGACAACGTGGGACAACGTGGGACACCGTTGGACATCGTTGGACACCGTGGGACAACGTGGGACAACGTGGGACAACGTGGGACACCGTTGGACACCGTTGGACACCGTTGGACACCGTTGGACATCGTTGGACACCGTGGGACAACGTGGGACAACGTGGGACAACGTGGGAAACCATGGAACAACGTGGGACAACGTGGGACACCGTTGGACATCGTTGGACAACGTGGGACAACGTGGGACAACGTGGGACAACGTGGGACAACGTGGGACAACGTGGGACATCGTGGGACAACGTGGGACAACGTGGGACAACGTGGGACAACGTGGGACATCGTTGGACACCGTGGGACAACGTGGGACAACGTGGGACAACGTGGGACAACGTGGGACAACGTGGGACATCGTGGGACAACGTGGGACAACGTGGGACAACGTGGGATAACGTGGGACACCGTTGGACAACGTGGGACACCGTTGGACATCGTTGGACACCGTGGGACAACGTGGGACAACGTGGGACATCGTTGGACACCGTGGGACAACGTGGGACAACGTGGGACAACGTGGGACAACGTGGGACAACGTGGGACATCGTGGGACAACGTGGGACAACGTGGGACAACGTGGGACAACGTGGGACACCGTTGGACAACGTGGGACACCGTTGGACATCGTTGGACACCGTGGGACAACGTGGGACAACGTGGGACCACGTGGGACAACGTGGGACAACGTGGGACAACGTGGGACAACGTGGGACAACGTGGGACACCGTTGGACATAGTTGGACACCGTGGGACACCGTTGGACACCGTGGGACACCGTTGGACACCGTTGGACATCGTTGGACACCGTGGGACAACGTGGGACAACGTGGGACAACGTGGGACAACGTGGGACAACGTGGGACAACGTGGGACAACGTGGGACAACGTGGGACAACGTGGGACAACGTGGGACACCGTTGGACAACGTGGGACACCGTTGGACATCGTTGGACACCGTGGGACAACGTGGGACAACGTGGGACAACTTGGGACACCGTTGGACACCGTTGGACACCGTTGGACACCGTTGGACATCGTTGGACACCGTGGGACAACGTGGGACAACGTGGGATAACGTGGGACAACGTGGGACAACGTGGGACATCGTGGGACAACGTGGGACAACGTGGGACAACGTGGGACACCGTTGGACATCGTTGGACACCGTGGGACAACGTGGGACAACGTGGGACAACGTGGGACAACGTGGGACACCGTTGGACACCGTTGGACACCGTTGGACATCGTTGGACACCGTGGGACAACGTGGGACAACGTGGGACAACGTGGGACAACGTGGGACAACGTGGGACAACGTGGGACAACGTGGGACAACGTGGGACAACGTGGGACAACGTGGGACAACGTGGGACAACGTGGGACATCGTGGGACAACGTGGGACAACGTGGGACAACGTGGGACATCGTTGGACACCGTTGGACACCGTGGGACAACGTGGGACAACGTGGGACAACGTGGGACAACGTGGGACAACGTGGGACAACGTGGGACAACGTGGGACAACGTGGGACAACGTGGGACACCGTTGGACATCGTTGGACACCGTGGGACAACGTGGGACAACGTGGGACAACGTGGGAAACCGTGGAACAACGTGGGACAACGTGGGACACCGTTGGACATCGTTGGACAACGTGGGACAACGTGGGACAACGTGGGACAACGTGGGACAACGTGGGACAACGTGGGACAACGTGGGACACCGTTGGACAACGTGGGACACCGTTGGACATCGTTGGACACCGTGGGACAACGTGGGACAACGTGGGACCACGTGGGACAACGTGGGACAACGTGGGACAACGTGGGACAACTTGGGACAACGTGGGACAACGTGGGACAACGTGGGACAACGTGGGACATCGTGGGACAACGTGGGACAACGTGGAACAACGTGGGACAACGTGGGACAACGGGGGACACCGTTGGACATCGTTGGACACCGTGGGACACCGTGGGACAACGTGGGACAACGTGGGACAACGTGGGACAACGTGGGACAACGTGGGAAACCATGGAACAACGTGGGACAACGTGGGACACCGTTGGACATCGTTGGACAACGTGGGACAACGTGGGACCACGTGGGACAACGTGGGACAACGTGGGACAACGTGGGACACCGTTGGACACCGTGGGACACCGTTGGACACCGTTGGACATCGTTGGACACCGTGGGACAACGTGGGACAACGTGGGACAACGTGGGACAACGTGGGACAACGTGGGACAACGTGGGACAACGTGGGACACCGTTGGACAACGTGGGACACCGTTGGACATCGTTGGACACCGTGGGACAACGTGGGACAACGTGGGACAACGTGGGACAACGTGGGACAACGTGGGACACCGTTGGACATCGTTGGACATCGTTGGACATCGTTGGACATCGTTGGACACCGTTGGACACCGTTGGACACCGTTGGACATCGTTGGACACCGTGGGACAACGTGGGACAACGTGGGACAACGTGGGACAACGTGGGACAACGTGGGACAACGTGGGACATCGTGGGACAACGTGGGACAACGTGGGACAACGTGGGACAACGTGGGACAACGTGGGACACCGTTGGACACCGTGGGACACCGTTGGACACCGTTGGACATCGTTGGACACCGTGGGACAACGTGGGACAACGTGGGACAACGTGGGACAACGTGGGACATCGTGGGACAACGTGGGACAACGTGGGACAACGTGGGACAACGTGGGACATCGTGGGACAACGTGGGACAACGTGGGACAACGTGGGACATCGTGGGACAACGTGGGACAACGTGGGACAACGTGGGACAAAGTGGGACAACGTGGGACACCGTTGGACACCGTTGGACACCGTTGGACACCGTTGGACATCGTTGGACACCGTGGGACAACGTGGGACAACGTGGGACAACGTGGGAAACCATGGAACAACGTGGGACAACGTGGGACACCGTTGGACATCGTTGGACATCGTTGGACACCGTGGGACAACGTGGGACAACGTGGGACAACGTGGGACAACGTCGGACAACGTGGGACAACGTGGGACATCGTGGGACAACGTGGGACAACGTGGGACAACGTGGGACAACGTGGGACAACGTGGGACACCGTTGGACACCGTGGGACACCGTTGGACACCGTTGGACATCGTTGGACACCGTGGGACAACGTGGGACAACGTGGGACAACGTGGGACAACGTGGGACATCGTGGGACAACGTGGGACAACGTGGGACAACGTGGGACAACGTGGGACATCGTGGGACAACGTGGGACAACGTGGGACAACGTGGGACATCGTGGGACAACGTGGGACAACGTGGGACAACGTGGGACAACGTGGGACATCGTGGGACAACGTGGGACAACGTGGGACAACGTGGGACATCGTGGGACAACGTGGGACAACGTGGGACAACGTGGGACAACGTGGGACAACGTGGAACAACGTGGGACATCGTGGGACAACGTGGGACAACGTGGGACAACGTGGGACATCGTGGGACAACGTGGGACAACGTGGGACAACGTGGGACAACGTGGGACAACGTGGGACACCGTTGGACACCGTTGGACACCGTTGGACACCGTTGGACATCGTTGGACACCGTGGGACAACGTGGGACAACGTGGGACAACGTGGGAAACCATGGAACAACGTGGGACAACGTGGGACACCGTTGGACATCGTTGGACATCGTTGGACACCGTGGGACAACGTGGGACAACGTGGGACAACGTGGGACAACGTCGGACAACGTGGGACAACGTGGGACATCGTGGGACAACGTGGGACAACGTGGGACAACGTGGGACAACGTGGGACAACGTGGGACACCGTTGGACACCGTGGGACACCGTTGGACATCGTTGGACACCGTGGGACAACGTGGGACAACGTGGGACAACGTGGGACAACGTGGGACAACGTGGGACAACGTGGGACAACGTGGGACAACGTGGGACAACGTGGGACAACGTGGGACAACGTGGGACAACGTGGGACAACGTGGGACAACGTGGGACAACGTGGGACAACGTGGGACAACGTGGGACAACGTGGGACACCGTTGGACACCGTGGGACACCGTTGGACACCGTTGGACATCGTTGGACATCGTTGGACATCGTTGGACATCGTTGGACACCGTTGGACACCGTTGGACACCGTTGGACATCGTTGGACACCGTGGGACAACGTGGGACAACGTGGGACAACGTGGGACAACGTGGGACAACGTGGGACACCGTTGGACACCGTGGGACACCGTTGGACACCGTTGGACATCGTTGGACACCGTGGGACAACGTGGGACAACGTGGGACAACGTGGGACAACGTGGGACATCGTGGGACACCGTTGGACACCGTGGGACACCGTTGGACACCGTTGGACATCGTTGGACACCGTGGGACAACGTGGGACAACGTGGGACAACGTGGGACATCGTGGGACAACGTGGGACAACGTGGGACACCGTTGGACATAGTTGGACACCGTGGGACACCGTTGGACATAGTTGGACACCGTGGGACACCGTGGGACAACGTGGGACAACGTGGGACAACGTGGGACAACGTGGGAAACCATGGAACAACGTGGGACAACGTGGGACACCGTTGGACATCGTTGGACAACGTGGGACAACGTGGGACAACGTGGGACAACGTGGGACAACGTGGGACAACGTGGGACAACGTGGGACACCGTTGGACACCGTGGGACACCGTTGGACACCGTTGGACATCGTTGGACACCGTGGGACAACGTGGGACAACGTGGGACAACGTGGGACAACGTGGGACAACGTGGGACAACGTGGGACAACGTGGGACAACGTGGGACAACGTGGGACAACGTGGGACACCGTTGGACAACGTGGGACACCGTTGGACACCGTTGGACACCGTGGGACAACGTGGGACACCGTTGGACATCGTTGGACACCGTGGGACAACGTGGGACAACGTGGGACACCGTTGGACACCGTTGGACACCGTTGGACACCGTTGGACACCGTTGGACATCGTTGGACACCGTGGGACAACGTGGGACAACGTGGGACAACGTGGGACAACGTGGGACACCGTTGGACACCGTTGGACACCGTTGGACATAGTTGGACACCGTGGGACAACGTGGGACAACGTGGGACAACGTGGGACAACGTGGGACAACGTGGGACAACGTGGGACAACGTGGGACAACGTGGGACAACGTGGGACAACGTGGGACAACGTGGGACAACGTGGGACATCGTGGGACAACGTGGGACAACGTGGGACAACGTGGGACATCGTTGGACACCGTTGGACACCGTGGGACAACGTGGGACAACGTGGGACAACGTGGGACAACGTGGGACAACGTGGGACAACGTGGGACAACGTGGGACAACGTGGGAAACCATGGAACAACGTGGGACAACGTGGGACACCGTTGGACATCGTTGGACAACGTGGGACAACGTGGGACAACGTGGGACAACGTGGGACAACGTGGGACAACGTGGGACAACGTGGGACACCGTTGGACAACGTGGGACACCGTTGGACATCGTTGGACACCGTGGGACAGCGTGGGACAACGTGGGACCACGTGGGACAACGTGGGACAACGTGGGACAACGTGGGACAACGTGGGACAACGTGGGACACCGTTGGACATCGTTGGACATCGTTGGACATCGTTGGACATCGTTGGACACCGTTGGACACCGTTGGACACCGTTGGACATCGTTGGACACCGTGGGACAACGTGGGACAACGTGGGACAACGTGGGACAACGTGGGACAACGTGGGACAACGTGGGACAACGTGGGACAACGTGGGACAACGTGGGACACCGTTGGACAACGTGGGACACCGTTGGACATCGTTGGACACCGTGGGACAACGTGGGACAACGTGGGACCACGTGGGACAACGTGGGACAACGTGGGACAACGTGGGACAACTTGGGACAACGTGGGACAACGTGGGACAACGTGGGACAACGTGGGACATCGTGGGACAACGTGGGACAACGTGGAACAACGTGGGACACCGTGGGACACCGTTGGACACCGTTGGACAACGTGGGACACCGTTGGACATAGTTGGACACCGTGGGACACCGTTGGACATAGTTGGACAACGTGGGACACCGTGGGACAACGTGGGACAACGTGGGACAACGTGGGACAACGTGGGAAACCATGGAACAACGTGGGACAACGTGGGACACCGTTGGACATCGTTGGACAACGTGGGACAACGTGGGACAACGTGGGACAACGTGGGACAACGTGGGACAACGTGGGACAACGTGGGACACCGTTGGACACCGTGGGACACCGTTGGACACCGTTGGACATCGTTGGACACCGTGGGACAACGTGGGACAACGTGGGACAACGTGGGACAACGTGGGACAACGTGGGACAACGTGGGACAACGTGGGACAACGTGGGACAACGTGGGACAACGTGGGACACCGTTGGACAACGTGGGACACCGTTGGACATCGTTGGACACCGTGGGACAACGTGGGACACCGTGGGACATCGTTGGACACCGTGGGACAACGTGGGACAACGTGGGACACCGTTGGACACCGTTGGACACCGTTGGACACCGTTGGACACCGTTGGACATAGTTGGACACCGTGGGACACCGTTGGACATAGTTGGACACCGTGGGACACCGTGGGACAACGTGGGACAACGTGGGACAACGTGGGACAACGTGGGAAACCATGGAACAACGTGGGACAACGTGGGACACCGTTGGACATCGTTGGACAACGTGGGACAACGTGGGACAACGTGGGACAACGTGGGACAACGTGGGACAACGTGGGACAACGTGGGACACCGTTGGACACCGTGGGACACCGTTGGACACCGTTGGACATCGTTGGACACCGTGGGACAACGTGGGACAACGTGGGACAACGTGGGACAACGTGGGACAACGTGGGACAACGTGGGACAACGTGGGACAACGTGGGACAACGTGGGACAACGTGGGACACCGTTGGACAACGTGGGACACCGTTGGACATCGTTGGACACCGTGGGACAACGTGGGACACCGTTGGACATCGTTGGACACCGTGGGACAACGTGGGACAACGTGGGACACCGTTGGACACCGTTGGACACCGTTGGACACCGTTGGACACCGTTGGACATCGTTGGACACCGTGGGACAACGTGGGACAACGTGGGACAACGTGGGACAACGTGGGACACCGTTGGACACCGTTGGACACCGTTGGACATAGTTGGACACCGTGGGACAACGTGGGACAACGTGGGACAACGTGGGACAACGTGGGACAACGTGGGACAACGTGGGACAACGTGGGACAACGTGGGACAACGTGGGACAACGTGGGACAACGTGGGACAACGTGGGACATCGTGGGACAACGTGGGACAACGTGGGACAACGTGGGACATCGTTGGACACCGTTGGACACCGTGGGACAACGTGGGACAACGTGGGACAACGTGGGACAACGTGGGACAACGTGGGACAACGTGGGACACCGTTGGACAACGTGGGACACCGTTGGACATCGTTGGACACCGTGGGACAACGTGGGACAACGTGGGACCACGTGGGACAACGTGGGACAACGTGGGACAACGTGGGACAACGTGGGACAACGTGGGACACCGTTGGACATCGTTGGACATCGTTGGACATCGTTGGACATCGTTGGACACCGTTGGACACCGTTGGACACCGTTGGACATCGTTGGACACCGTGGGACAACGTGGGACAACGTGGGACAACGTGGGACAACGTGGGACAACGTGGGACAACGTGGGACAACGTGGGACAACGTGGGACAACGTGGGACACCGTTGGACAACGTGGGACACCGTTGGACATCGTTGGACACCGTGGGACAACGTGGGACAACGTGGGACCACGTGGGACAACGTGGGACAACGTGGGACAACGTGGGACAACTTGGGACAACGTGGGACAACGTGGGACAACGTGGGACAACGTGGGACATCGTGGGACAACGTGGGACAACGTGGAACAACGTGGGACACCGTGGGACACCGTTGGACACCGTTGGACATCGTTGGACACCGTGGGACAACGTGGGACAACGTGGGACAACGTGGGACAACGTGGGACAACGTGGGACAACGTGGGACAACGTGGGACACCGTTGGACATCGTTGGACACCGTGGGACACCGTGGGACAACGTGGGACAACGTGGGACAACGTGGGACAACGTGGGACAACGTGGGAAACCATGGAACAACGTGGGACAACGTGGGACACCGTTGGACATCGTTGGACAACGTGGGACAACGTGGGACCACGTGGGACAACGTGGGACAACGTGGGACAACGTGGGACACCGTTGGACACCGTGGGACACCGTTGGACACCGTTGGACATCGTTGGACACCGTGGGACAACGTGGGACAACGTGGGACAACGTGGGACAACGTGGGACAACGTGGGACAACGTGGGACAACGTGGGACAACGTGGGACAACGTGGGACAACGTGGGACAACGTGGGACAACGTGGGACAACGTGGGACAACGTGGGACACCGTTGGACAACGTGGGACACCGTTGGACATCGTTGGACACCGTGGGACAACGTGGGACAACGTGGGACAACGTGGGACAACGTGGGACAACGTGGGACACCGTTGGACATCGTTGGACATCGTTGGACATCGTTGGACATCGTTGGACACCGTTGGACACCGTTGGACACCGTTGGACATCGTTGGACACCGTGGGACAACGTGGGACAACGTGGGACAACGTGGGACAACGTGGGACAACGTGGGACAACGTGGGACATCGTGGGACAACGTGGGACAACGTGGGACAACGTGGGACAACGTGGGACAACGTGGGACACCGTTGGACACCGTGGGACACCGTTGGACACCGTTGGACATCGTTGGACACCGTGGGACAACGTGGGACAACGTGGGACAACGTGGGACAACGTGGGACATCGTGGGACAACGTGGGACAACGTGGGACAACGTGGGACAACGTGGGACATCGTGGGACAACGTGGGACAACGTGGGACAACGTGGGACATCGTGGGACAACGTGGGACAACGTGGGACAACGTGGGACAAAGTGGGACAACGTGGGACACCGTTGGACACCGTTGGACACCGTTGGACACCGTTGGACATCGTTGGACACCGTGGGACAACGTGGGACAACGTGGGACAACGTGGGAAACCATGGAACAACGTGGGACAACGTGGGACACCGTTGGACATCGTTGGACATCGTTGGACACCGTGGGACAACGTGGGACAACGTGGGACAACGTGGGACAACGTCGGACAATGTGGGACAACGTGGGACATCGTGGGACAACGTGGGACAACGTGGGACAACGTGGGACAACGTGGGACAACGTGGGACACCGTTGGACACCGTGGGACACCGTTGGACACCGTTGGACATCGTTGGACACCGTGGGACAACGTGGGACAACGTGGGACAACGTGGGACAACGTGGGACATCGTGGGACAACGTGGGACAACGTGGGACAACGTGGGACAACGTGGGACATCGTGGGACAACGTGGGACAACGTGGGACAACGTGGGACATCGTGGGACAACGTGGGACAACGTGGGACAACGTGGGACAACGTGGGACATCGTGGGACAACGTGGGACAACGTGGGACAACGTGGGACATCGTGGGACAACGTGGGACAACGTGGGACAACGTGGGACAACGTGGGACAACGTGGGACAACGTGGGACAACGTGGGACATCGTGGGACAACGTGGGACAACGTGGGACAACGTGGGACATCGTGGGACAACGTGGGACAACGTGGGACAACGTGGGACAACGTGGGACAACGTGGGACACCGTTGGACACCGTTGGACACCGTTGGACACCGTTGGACATCGTTGGACACCGTGGGACAACGTGGGACAACGTGGGACAACGTGGGAAACCATGGAACAACGTGGGACAACGTGGGACACCGTTGGACATCGTTGGACATCGTTGGACACCGTGGGACAACGTGGGACAACGTGGGACAACGTGGGACAACGTCGGACAACGTGGGACAACGTGGGACATCGTGGGACAACGTGGGACAACGTGGGACAACGTGGGACAACGTGGGACAACGTGGGACACCGTTGGACACCGTGGGACACCGTTGGACATCGTTGGACACCGTGGGACAACGTGGGACAACGTGGGACAACGTGGGACAACGTGGGACAACGTGGGACAACGTGGGACAACGTGGGACAACGTGGGACAACGTGGGACAACGTGGGACAACGTGGGACAACGTGGGACAACGTGGGACAACGTGGGACAACGTGGGACAACGTGGGACAACGTGGGACAACGTGGGACACCGTTGGACACCGTGGGACACCGTTGGACACCGTTGGACATCGTTGGACATCGTTGGACATCGTTGGACATCGTTGGACACCGTTGGACACCGTTGGACACCGTTGGACATCGTTGGACACCGTGGGACAACGTGGGACAACGTGGGACAACGTGGGACAACGTGGGACAACGTGGGACACCGTTGGACACCGTGGGACACCGTTGGACACCGTTGGACATCGTTGGACACCGTGGGACAACGTGGGACAACGTGGGACAACGTGGGACAACGTGGGACATCGTGGGACACCGTTGGACACCGTGGGACACCGTTGGACACCGTTGGACATCGTTGGACACCGTGGGACAACGTGGGACAACGTGGGACAACGTGGGACAACGTGGGACATCGTGGGACAACGTGGGACAACGTGGGACAACGTGGGACAACGTGGGACATCGTGGGACAACGTGGGACAACGTGGGACAACGTGGGACATCGTGGGACAACGTGGGACAACGTAGGACATCGTGGGACAACGTGGGACAACGTGGGACACCGTTGGACACCGTTGGACACCGTTGGACACCGTTGGACATCGTTGGACACCGTGGGACAACGTGGGACAACGTGGGACAACGTGGGAAACCATGGAACAACGTGGGACAACGTGGGACACCGTTGGACATCGTTGGACATCGTTGGACACCGTGGGACAACGTGGGACAACGTGGGACAACGTGGGACAACGTCGGACAACGTGGGACAACGTGGGACAACGTGGGACAACGTGGGACAACGTGGGACAACGTGGGACAACGTGGGACAACGTGGGACAACGTGGGACAACGTGGGACATCGTGGGACAACGTGGGACAACGTGGGACAACGTGGGACAACGTGGGACACCGTGGGACAACGTGGGACAACGTGGGACAACGTGGGACAACGTGGGACAACGTGGGACAACGTGGGACAACGAGGGACATCGTGGGACAACGTGGGACAACGTGGGACAACGTGGGACACCGTTGGACACCGTTGGACACCGTTGGACACCGTTGGACATCGTTGGACACCGTGGGACAACGTGGGACAACGTGGGACAACGTGGGAAACCATGGAACAACGTGGGACAACGTGGGACACCGTTGGACATCGTTGGACATCGTTGGACACCGTGGGACAACGTGGGACAACGTGGGAAAACGTGGGACAACGTGGGACATCGTTGGACACCGTTGGACACCGTGGGACAACGTGGGACAACGTGGGACAACGTGGGACAACGTGGGACAACGTGGGACAACGTGGGACAACGTGGGACAACGTGGGACAACGTGGGACAACGTGGGACAACGTGGGACAACGTGGGACAACGTGGGACAACGTGGGACATCGTGGGACAACGTGGGACAACGTGGGACAACGTGGGACAACGTGGGACAACGTGGGACACCGTTGGACATCGTTGGACACCGTGGGACAACGTGGGACAACGTGGGACAACGTGGGACACCGTTGGACACCGTTGGACACCGTTGGACACCGTTGGACATCGTTGGACACCGTGGGACAACGTGGGACAACGTGGGACAACGTGGGAAACCATGGAACAACGTGGGACAACGTGGGACACCGTTGGACATCGTTGGACAACGTGGGACAACGTGGGACAACGTGGGACAACGTGGGACAACGTGGGACAACGTGGGACATCGTGGGACAACGTGGGACAACGTGGGACAACGTGGGACAACGTGGGACATCGTTGGACACCGTGGGACAACGTGGGACAACGTGGGACAACGTGGGACAACGTGGGACAACGTGGGACATCGTGGGACAACGTGGGACAACGTGGGACAACGTGGGACAACGTGGGACACCGTTGGACAACGTGGGACACCGTTGGACATCGTTGGACACCGTGGGACAACGTGGGACAACGTGGGACCACGTGGGACAACGTGGGACAACGTGGGACAACGTGGGACAACGTGGGACAACGTGGGACAACGTGGGACATCGTGGGACAACGTGGGACAACGTGGGACACCGTTGGACATAGTTGGACACCGTGGGACACCGTGGGACAACGTGGGACAACGTGGGACAACGTGGGACAACGTGGGACAACGTGGGAAACCATGGAACAACGTGGGACAACGTGGGACACCGTTGGACATCGTTGGACAACGTGGGACAACGTGGGACAACGTGGGACAACGTCGGACAACGTGGGACAACGTGGGACATCGTGGGACAACGTGGGACAACGTGGGACAACGTGGGACAACGTGGGACAACGTGGGACACCGTTGGACACCGTGGGACACCGTTGGACATCGTTGGACACCGTGGGACAACGTGGGACAACGTGGGACAACGTGGGACAACGTGGGACAACGTGGGACAACGTGGGACAACGTGGGACAACGTGGGACAACGTGGGACAACGTGGGACAACGTGGGACAACGTTGGACATCGTTGGACAACGTGGGACAACGTGGGACAACGTGGGACAACGTGGGACAACGTGGGACAACGTGGGACAACGTGGGACACCGTTGGACAACGTGGGACACCGTTGGACATCGTTGGACACCGTGGGACAACGTGGGACAACGTGGGACCACGTGGGACAACGTGGGACAACGTGGGACAACGTGGGACAACGTGGGACAACGTGGGACACCGTTGGACATCGTTGGACATCGTTGGACATCGTTGGACATCGTTGGACACCGTTGGACACCGTTGGACACCGTTGGACATCGTTGGACACCGTGGGACAACGTGGGACAACGTGGGACAACGTGGGACAACGTGGGACAACGTGGGACAACGTGGGACAACGTGGGACAACGTGGGACAACGTGGGACACCGTTGGACAACGTGGGACACCGTTGGACATCGTTGGACACCGTGGGACAACGTGGGACAACGTGGGACCACGTGGGACAACGTGGGACAACGTGGGACAACGTGGGACAACTTGGGACAACGTGGGACAACGTGGGACAACGTGGGACAACGTGGGACATCGTGGGACAACGTGGGACAACGTGGAACAACGTGGGACACCGTGGGACACCGTTGGACACCGTTGGACATCGTTGGACACCGTGGGACAACGTGGGACAACGTGGGACAACGTGGGACAACGTGGGACAACGTGGGACAACGTGGGACAACGTGGGACACCGTGGGACATCGTGGGACACCGTGGGACACCGTGGGACAACGTGGGACAACGTGGGACAACGTGGGACAACGTGGGACAACGTGGGAAACCATGGAACAACGTGGGACAACGTGGGACACCGTTGGACATCGTTGGACAACGTGGGACAACGTGGGACCACGTGGGACAACGTGGGACAACGTGGGACAACGTGGGACACCGTTGGACACCGTGGGACACCGTTGGACACCGTTGGACATCGTTGGACACCGTGGGACAACGTGGGACAACGTGGGACAACGTGGGACAACGTGGGACAACGTGGGACAACGTGGGACAACGTGGGACAACGTGGGACAACGTGGGACAACGTGGGACAACGTGGGACAACGTGGGACACCGTTGGACAACGTGGGACACCGTTGGACATCGTTGGACACCGTGGGACAACGTGGGACAACGTGGGACAACGTGGGACAACGTGGGACAACGTGGGACACCGTTGGACATCGTTGGACATCGTTGGACATCGTTGGACATCGTTGGACACCGTTGGACACCGTTGGACACCGTTGGACATCGTTGGACACCGTGGGACAACGTGGGACAACGTGGGACAACGTGGGACAACGTGGGACAACGTGGGACAACGTGGGACATCGTGGGACAACGTGGGACAACGTGGGACAACGTGGGACAACGTGGGACAACGTGGGACACCGTTGGACACCGTGGGACACCGTTGGACACCGTTGGACATCGTTGGACACCGTGGGACAACGTGGGACAACGTGGGACAACGTGGGACAACGTGGGACATCGTGGGACAACGTGGGACAACGTGGGACAACGTGGGACAACGTGGGACATCGTGGGACAACGTGGGACAACGTGGGACAACGTGGGACATCGTGGGACAACGTGGGACAACGTGGGACAACGTGGGACAAAGTGGGACAACGTGGGACACCGTTGGACACCGTTGGACACCGTTGGACACCGTTGGACATCGTTGGACACCGTGGGACAACGTGGGACAACGTGGGACAACGTGGGAAACCATGGAACAACGTGGGACAACGTGGGACACCGTTGGACATCGTTGGACATCGTTGGACACCGTGGGACAACGTGGGACAACGTGGGACAACGTGGGACAACGTCGGACAATGTGGGACAACGTGGGACATCGTGGGACAACGTGGGACAACGTGGGACAACGTGGGACAACGTGGGACAACGTGGGACACCGTTGGACACCGTGGGACACCGTTGGACACCGTTGGACATCGTTGGACACCGTGGGACAACGTGGGACAACGTGGGACAACGTGGGACAACGTGGGACATCGTGGGACAACGTGGGACAACGTGGGACAACGTGGGACAACGTGGGACATCGTGGGACAACGTGGGACAACGTGGGACAACGTGGGACATCGTGGGACAACGTGGGACAACGTGGGACAACGTGGGACAACGTGGGACATCGTGGGACAACGTGGGACAACGTGGGACAACGTGGGACATCGTGGGACAACGTGGGACAACGTGGGACAACGTGGGACAACGTGGGACAACGTGGGACAACGTGGGACAACGTGGGACATCGTGGGACAACGTGGGACAACGTGGGACAACGTGGGACATCGTGGGACAACGTGGGACAACGTGGGACAACGTGGGACAACGTGGGACAACGTGGGACACCGTTGGACACCGTTGGACACCGTTGGACACCGTTGGACATCGTTGGACACCGTGGGACAACGTGGGACAACGTGGGACAACGTGGGAAACCATGGAACAACGTGGGACAACGTGGGACACCGTTGGACATCGTTGGACATCGTTGGACACCGTGGGACAACGTGGGACAACGTGGGACAACGTGGGACAACGTCGGACAACGTGGGACAACGTGGGACATCGTGGGACAACGTGGGACAACGTGGGACAACGTGGGACAACGTGGGACAACGTGGGACACCGTTGGACACCGTGGGACACCGTTGGACATCGTTGGACACCGTGGGACAACGTGGGACAACGTGGGACAACGTGGGACAACGTGGGACAACGTGGGACAACGTGGGACAACGTGGGACAACGTGGGACAACGTGGGACAACGTGGGACAACGTGGGACAACGTGGGACAACGTGGGACAACGTGGGACAACGTGGGACAACGTGGGACAACGTGGGACAACGTGGGACACCGTTGGACACCGTGGGACACCGTTGGACACCGTTGGACATCGTTGGACATCGTTGGACATCGTTGGACATCGTTGGACACCGTTGGACACCGTTGGACACCGTTGGACATCGTTGGACACCGTGGGACAACGTGGGACAACGTGGGACAACGTGGGACAACGTGGGACAACGTGGGACACCGTTGGACACCGTGGGACACCGTTGGACACCGTTGGACATCGTTGGACACCGTGGGACAACGTGGGACAACGTGGGACAACGTGGGACAACGTGGGACATCGTGGGACACCGTTGGACACCGTGGGACACCGTTGGACACCGTTGGACATCGTTGGACACCGTGGGACAACGTGGGACAACGTGGGACAACGTGGGACAACGTGGGACATCGTGGGACAACGTGGGACAACGTGGGACAACGTGGGACAACGTGGGACATCGTGGGACAACGTGGGACAACGTGGGACAACGTGGGACATCGTGGGACAACGTGGGACAACGTAGGACATCGTGGGACAACGTGGGACAACGTGGGACACCGTTGGACACCGTTGGACACCGTTGGACACCGTTGGACATCGTTGGACACCGTGGGACAACGTGGGACAACGTGGGACAACGTGGGAAACCATGGAACAACGTGGGACAACGTGGGACACCGTTGGACATCGTTGGACATCGTTGGACACCGTGGGACAACGTGGGACAACGTGGGACAACGTGGGACAACGTCGGACAACGTGGGACAACGTGGGACAACGTGGGACAACGTGGGACAACGTGGGACAACGTGGGACAACGTGGGACAACGTGGGACAACGTGGGACAACGTGGGACATCGTGGGACAACGTGGGACAACGTGGGACAACGTGGGACAACGTGGGACACCGTGGGACAACGTGGGACAACGTGGGACATCGTGGGACAACGTGGGACAACGTGGGACAACGTGGGACAACGAGGGACATCGTGGGACAACGTGGGACAACGTGGGACAACGTGGGACACCGTTGGACACCGTTGGACACCGTTGGACACCGTTGGACATCGTTGGACACCGTGGGACAACGTGGGACAACGTGGGACAACGTGGGAAACCATGGAACAACGTGGGACAACGTGGGACACCGTTGGACATCGTTGGACATCGTTGGACACCGTGGGACAACGTGGGACAACGTGGGAAAACGTGGGACAACGTGGGACATCGTTGGACACCGTTGGACACCGTGGGACAACGTGGGACAACGTGGGACAACGTGGGACAACGTGGGACAACGTGGGACAACGTGGGACAACGTGGGACAACGTGGGACAACGTGGGACAACGTGGGACAACGTGGGACAACGTGGGACAACGTGGGACAACGTGGGACATCGTGGGACAACGTGGGACAACGTGGGACAACGTGGGACAACGTGGGACAACGTGGGACACCGTTGGACATCGTTGGACACCGTGGGACAACGTGGGACAACGTGGGACAACGTGGGACACCGTTGGACACCGTTGGACACCGTTGGACACCGTTGGACATCGTTGGACACCGTGGGACAACGTGGGACAACGTGGGACAACGTGGGAAACCATGGAACAACGTGGGACAACGTGGGACACCGTTGGACATCGTTGGACAACGTGGGACAACGTGGGACAACGTGGGACAACGTGGGACAACGTGGGACAACGTGGGACATCGTGGGACAACGTGGGACAACGTGGGACAACGTGGGACAACGTGGGACATCGTTGGACACCGTGGGACAACGTGGGACAACGTGGGACAACGTGGGACAACGTGGGACAACGTGGGACATCGTGGGACAACGTGGGACAACGTGGGACAACGTGGGACAACGTGGGACACCGTTGGACAACGTGGGACACCGTTGGACATCGTTGGACACCGTGGGACAACGTGGGACAACGTGGGACCACGTGGGACAACGTGGGACAACGTGGGACAACGTGGGACAACGTGGGACAACGTGGGACAACGTGGGACATCGTGGGACAACGTGGGACAACGTGGGACACCGTTGGACATAGTTGGACACCGTGGGACACCGTGGGACAACGTGGGACAACGTGGGACAACGTGGGACAACGTGGGACAACGTGGGAAACCATGGAACAACGTGGGACAACGTGGGACACCGTTGGACATCGTTGGACAACGTGGGACAACGTGGGACAACGTGGGACAACGTGGGACATCGTGGGACAACGTGGGACAACGTGGGACACCGTTGGACACCGTGGGACACCGTTGGACACCGTTGGACATCGTTGGACACCGTGGGACAACGTGGGACAACGTGGGACAACGTGGGACAACGTGGGACAACGTGGGACAACGTGGGACAACGTGGGACAACGTGGGACAACGTGGGACACCGTTGGACAACGTGGGACACCGTTGGACATCGTTGGACACCGTGGGACAACGTGGGACACCGTTGGACATCGTTGGACACCGTGGGACAACGTGGGACAACGTGGGACAACTTGGGACACCGTTGGACACCGTTGGACACCGGTGGACACCGTTGGACATCGTTGGACACCGTGGGACAACGTGGGACAACGTGGGACAACGTGGGACAACGTGGGACAACGTGGGACAACGTGGGACATCGTGGGACAACGTGGGACAACGTGGGACAACGTGGGACACCGTTGGACATCGTTGGACACCGTGGGACAACGTGGGACAACATGGGACAACGTGGGACAACGTGGGACACCGTTGGACACCGTTGGACACCGTTGGACATCGTTGGACACCGTGGGACAACGTGGGACAACGTGGGACAACGTGGGACAACGTGGGACAACGTGGGACAACGTGGGACAACGTGGGACAACGTGGGACAACGTGGGACAACGTGGGACAACGTGGGACAACGTGGGACATCGTGGGACAACGTGGGACAACGTGGGACAACGTGGGACATCGTTGGACACCGTTGGACACCGTGGGACAACGTGGGACAACGTGGGACAACGTGGGACAACGTGGGACAACGTGGGACAACGTGGGACAACGTGGGACAACGTGGGACAACGTGGGACAACGTGGGACACCGTTGGACATCGTTGGACACCGTGGGACAACGTGGGACAACGTGGGACAACGTGGGAAACCATGGAACAACGTGGGACAACGTGGGACACCGTTGGACATCGTTGGACAACGTGGGACAACGTGGGACAACGTGGGACAACGTGGGACAACGTGGGACAACGTGGGACAACGTGGGACACCGTTGGACAACGTGGGACACCGTTGGACATCGTTGGACACCGTGGGACAACGTGGGACAACGTGGGACAACGTGGGACCACGTGGGACAACGTGGGACAACGTGGGACAACGTGGGACACCGTTGGACATCGTTGGACACCGTGGGACACCGTGGGACAACGTGGGACAACGTGGGACAACGTGGGACAACGTGGGACAACGTGGGAAACCATGGAACAACGTGGGACAACGAGGGACACCGTTGGACATCGTTGGACAACGTGGGACAACGTGGGACCACGTGGGACAACGTGGGACAACGTGGGACAACGTGGGACACCGTTGGACACCGTGGGACACCGTTGGACACCGTTGGACATCGTTGGACACCGTGGGACAACGTGGGACAACGTGGGACAACGTGGGACAACGTGGGACAACGTGGGACAACGTGGGACAACGTGGGACAACGTGGGACAACGTGGGACAACGTGGGACAACGTGGGACAACGTGGGACACCGTTGGACAACGTGGGACACCGTTGGACATCGTTGGACACCGTGGGACAACGTGGGACAACGTGGGACAACGTGGGACAACGTGGGACAACGTGGGACACCGTTGGACATCGTTGGACATCGTTGGACATCGTTGGACATCGTTGGACACCGTTGGACACCGTTGGACACCGTTGGACATCGTTGGACACCGTGGGACAACGTGGGACAACGTGGGACAACGTGGGACACCGTTGGACACCGTGGGACACCGTTGGACACCGTTGGACATCGTTGGACACCGTGGGACAACGTGGGACAACGTGGGACAACGTGGGACAACGTGGGACATCGTGGGACAACGTGGGACAACGTGGGACAACGTGGGACAACGTGGGACATCTTGGGACAACGTGGGACAACGTGGGACAACGTGGGACATCGTGGGACAACGTGGGACAACGTGGGACAACGTGGGACAAAGTGGGACAACGTGGGACACCGTTGGACACCGTTGGACACCGTTGGACACCGTTGGACATCGTTGGACACCGTGGGACAACGTGGGACAACGTGGGACAACGTGGGAAACCATGGAACAACGTGGGACAACGTGGGACACCGTTGGACATCGTTGGACATCGTTGGACACCGTGGGACAACGTGGGACAACGTGGGACAACGTGGGACAACGTCGGACAACGTGGGACAACGTGGGACATCGTGGGACAACGTGGGACAACGTGGGACAACGTGGGACAACGTGGGACAACGTGGGACACCGTTGGACACCGTGGGACACCGTTGGACACCGTTGGACATCGTTGGACACCGTGGGACAACGTGGGACAACGTGGGACAACGTGGGACAACGTGGGACATCGTGGGACAACGTGGGACAACGTGGGACATCGTGGGACAACGTGGGACAACGTGGGACAACGTGGGACAACGTGGGACATCGTGGGACAACGTGGGACAACGTGGGACATCGTGGGACAACGTGGGACAACGTGGGACAACGTGGGACAACGTGGGACATCGTGGGACAACGTGGGACAACGTGGGACAACGTGGGACATCGTGGGACAACGTGGGACAACGTGGGACAACGTGGGACAACGTGGGACAACGTGGGACACCGTTGGACACCGTTGGACACCGTTGGACACCGTTGGACATCGTTGGACACCGTGGGACAACGTGGGACAACGTGGGACAACGTGGGAAACCATGGAACAACGTGGGACAACGTGGGACACCGTTGGACATCGTTGGACATCGTTGGACACCGTGGGACAACGTGGGACAACGTGGGACAACGTGGGACAACGTCGGACAACGTGGGACAACGTGGGACAACGTGGGACAACGTGGGACAACGTGGGACAACGTGGGACAACGTGGGACAACGTGGGACAACGTGGGACAACGTGGGACATCGTGGGACAACGTGGGACAACGTGGGACAACGTGGGACAACGTGGGACATCGTTGGACACCGTTGGACACCGTGGGACAACGTGGGACAACGTGGGACAACGTGGGACAACGTGGGACAACGTGGGACAACGTGGGACAACGTGGGACAACGTGGGACAACGTGGGACAACGTGGGACAACGTGGGACAACGTGGGACACCGTTGGACATCGTTGGACAACGTGGGACAACGTGGGACAACGTGGGACAACGTGGGACAACGTGGGACACCGTTGGACACCGTTGGACATCGTTGGACACCGTGGGACAACGTGGGACAACGTGGGACAACGTGGGACAACGTGGGACAACGTGGGACAACGTGGGACAACGTGGGACAACGTGGGACAACGTGGGACAACGTGGGACATCGTGGGACAACGTGGGACAACGTGGGACAACGTGGGACAACGTGGGACATCGTGGGACAACGTGGGACAACGTGGGACAACGTGGGACAACGTGGGACATCGTGGGACAACGTGGGACAACGTGGGACAACGTGGGACACCGTTGGACACCGTTGGACACCGTTGGACACCGTTGGACATCGTTGGACACCGTGGGACAACGTGGGACAACGTGGGACAACGTGGGAAACCATGGAACAACGTGGGACAACGTGGGACACCGTTGGACATCGTTGGACATCGTTGGACACAGTGGGACAACGTGGGAAAACGTGGGACAACGTGGGACACCGTTGGACATCGCTGGACACCGTTGGACATCGTTGGACACCGTGGGACAACGTGGGACAACGTGGGACAACGTGGGACAACGTGGGACAACGTGGGACAACGTGGGACAACGTGGGACAACGTGGGACAACGTGGGACAACGTGGGACAACGTGGGACTACGTGGGACATCGTGGGACAACGTGGGACAACGTGGGACAACGTGGGACATCGTTGGACACCGTTGGACACCGTGGGACAACGTGGGACAACGTGGGACAACGTGGGACAACGTGGGACAACGTGGGACAACGTGGGACAACGTGGGACAACGTGGGACAACGTGGGACAACGTGGGACAACGTGGGACAACGTGGGACAACGTGGGACAACGTGGGACAACGTGGGACGACGTGGGACAACGTGGGACAACGTGGGACAACGTGGGACATCGTGGGACAACGTGGGACTACGTGGGACAACGTGGGACAACGTGGGACAACGTGGGACACCGTTGGACATCGTTGGACACCGTGGGACAACGTGGGACAACGTGGGACAACGTGGGACACCGTTGGACACCGTGGGACAACGTGGGACAACGTGGGACATCGTGGGACAACGTGGGACAACGTGGGACAACGTGGGACACCGTTGGACAACGTGGGACACCGTTGGACATCGTTGGACACCGTGGGACAACGTGGGACAACGTGGGACCACGTGGGACAACGTGGGACAACGTGGGACAACGTGGGACAACGTGGGACAACGTGGGACAACGTGGGACAACGTGGGACAACGTGGGACATCGTGGGACAACGTGGGACAACGTGGGACACCGTTGGACATCGTTGGACACCGTGGGACACCGTGGGACAACGTGGGACAACGTGGGACAACGTGGGACAACGTGGGACAACGTGGGACAACGTGGGACAACGTGGGACAACGTGGGACAACGTGGGACAACGTGGGACAACGTGGGACAACGTGGGACAACGTGGGACAACGTGGGACAACGTGGGACAACGTGGGACAACGTGGGACAACGTGGGACATCGTGGGACAACGTGGGACAACGTGGGACAACGTGGGACAACGTGGGACAACGTGGGACACCGTTGGACACCGTTGGACACCGTTGGACACCGTTGGACATCGTTGGACACCGTGGGACAACGTGGGACAACGTGGGACAACGTGGGAAACCATGGAACAACGTGGGACAACGTGGGACACCGTTGGACATCGTTGGACATCGTTGGACACCGTGGGACAACGTGGGACAACGTGGGAAAACGTGGGACAACGTGGGACACCGTTGGACATCGCTGGACACCGTTGGACATCGTTGGACACCGTTGGACATCGTTGGACACCGTGGGACAACGTGGGACACCGTGGGACAACGTGGGACAACGTGGGACATCGTGGGACAACGTGGGACAACGTGGGACAACGTGGGACAACGTGGGACAACGTGGGACAACGTGGGACACCGTTGGACACCGTGGGACACCGTTGGACACCGTGGGACACCGTTGGACACCGTTGGACATCGTTGGACACCGTGGGACAACGTGGGACAACGTGGGACAACGTGGGACAACGTGGGACAACGTGGGACAACGTGGGACACCGTTGGACATCGTTGGACATCGTTGGACATCGTTGGACATCGTGGGACACCGTTGGACATCGTTGGACATCGTTGGACACCGTTGGACACCGTTGGACAACGTGGGACATCGTGGGACAACGTGGGACAACGTGGGACAACGTGGGACAACGTGGGACACCGTTGGACACCGTGGGACACCGTTGGACACCGTTGGACACCGTTGGACATCGTTGGACATCGTTGGACACCGTGGGACACCGTTGGACACCGTTGGACACCGTTGGACATCGTTGGACATCGTTGGACATCGTGGGACACCGTTGGACATCGTTGGACATCGTTGGACACCGTTGGACATCGTTGGACACCGTTGGACATCGTTGGACATCGTTGGACATCGTGGGACACCGTTGGACATCGTTGGACATCGTTGGACACCGTGGGACAACGTGGGACAACGTGGGACAACGTGGGAAACCATGGAACAACGTGGGACAACGTGGGACACCGTTGGACATCGTTGGACAACGTGGGACAACGTGGGACAACGTGGGACATCGTTGGACACCGTGGGACAACGTGGGACAACGTGGGACAACGTGGGACATCGTGGGACAACGTGGGACAACGTGGGACAACGTGGGACAACGTGGGACAACGTGGGACAACGTGGGACACCGTTGGACACCGTGGGACACCGTTGGACACCGTTGGACATCGTTGGACATCGTTGGACATCGTTGGACATCGTTGGACACCGTTGGACACCGTTGGACACCGTTGGACATCGTTGGACACCGTGGGACAACGTGGGACAACGTGGGACAACGTGGGACAACGTGGGACAACGTGGGACAACGTGGGACATAACGTGGGACAACGTGGGACAACGTGGGACAACGTGGGACAACGTGGGACAACGTGGGACACCGTTGGACACCGTGGGACACCGTTGGACACCGTTGGACATCGTTGGACACCGTGGGACAACGTGGGACAACGTGGGACAACGTGGGACAACGTGGGACATCGTGGGACAACGTGGGACAACGTGGGACAACGTGGGACAACGTGGGACATCGTGGGACAACGTGGGACAACGTGGGAAAACGTGGGACATCGTGGGACAACGTGGGACAACGTGGGACAACGTGGGACAACGTGGGACAACGTGGGACACCGTTGGACACCGTTGGACACCGTTGGACACCGTTGGACATCGTTGGACACCGTGGGACAACGTGGGACAACGTGGGAAACCATGGAACAACGTGGGACAACGTGGGACACCGTTGGACATCGTTGGACATCGTTGGACACCGTGGGACAACGTGGGACAACGTGGGACAACGTGGGACAACGTCGGACAACGTGGGACAACGTGGGACATCGTGGGACAACGTGGGACAACGTGGGACAACGTGGGACAACGTGGGACAACGTGGGACACCGTTGGACACCGTGGGACACCGTTGGACATCGTTGGACACCGTGGGACAACGTGGGACAACGTGGGACAACGTGGGACAACGTGGGACAACGTGGGACAACGTGGGACAACGTGGGACAACGTGGGACAACGTGGGACAACGTGGGACAGCGTGGGACAACGTGGGACAACGTGGGACAACGTGGGACACCGTGGGACACCGTGGGACACCGTTGGACACCGTTGGACATCGTTGGACATCGTTGGACATCGTTGGACATCGTTGGACACCGTTGGACACCGTTGGACACCGTTGGACATCGTTGGACACCGTGGGACAACGTGGGACAACGTAGGACAACGTGGGACAACGTGGGACAACGTGGGACAACGTGGGACATCGTGGGACAACGTGGGACAACGTGGGACAACGTGGGACAACGTGGGACATCGTGGGACAACGTGGGACAACGTGGGACAACGTGGGACATCGTGGGACAACGTGGGACAACGTGGGACATCGTGGGACAACGTGGGACAACGTGGGACACCGTTGGACACCGTTGGACACCGTTGGACATCGTTGGACACCGTGGGACAACGTGGGACAACGTGGGACAACGTGGGACAACGTGGGACATCGTGGGACAACGTGGGACAACGTGGGACAACGTGGGACAACGTGGGACAACGTGGGACAACGTGGGACAACGTGGGACAACGTGGGACACCGTTGGACACCGTGGGACACCGTTGGACACCGTTGGACATCGTTGGACACCGTGGGACAACGTGGGACAACGTGGGACAACGTGGGACAACGTGGGACATCGTGGGACAACGTGGGACAACGTGGGACAACGTGGGACAACGTGGGACATCGTGGGACAACGTGGGACAACGTGGGACAACGTGGGACATCGTGGGACAACGTGGGACAACGTGGGACAACGTGGGACAAAGTGGGACAACGTGGGACACCGTTGGACACCGTTGGACACCGTTGGACACCGTTGGACATCGTTGGACACCGTGGGACAACGTGGGACAACGTGGGACAACGTGGGAAACCATGGAACAACGTGGGACAACGTGGGACACCGTTGGACATCGTTGGACATCGTTGGACACCGTGGGACAACGTGGGACAACGTGGGACAACGTGGGACAACGTCGGACAACGTGGGACAACGTGGGACATCGTGGGACAACGTGGGACAACGTGGGACAACGTGGGACAACGTGGGACAACGTGGGACACCGTTGGACACCGTGGGACACCGTTGGACACCGTTGGACATCGTTGGACACCGTTGGACAACGTGGGACAACGTTGGACAACGTGGGACAACGTGGGACATCGTTGGACAACGTGGGACAACGTGGGACAACGTGGGACAACGTGGGATATCGTGGGACAACGTGGGACAACGTGGGACAACGTGGGACATCGTGGGACAACGTGGGACAACGTGGGACAACGTGGGACAACGTGGGACATCGTGGGACAACGTGGGACAACGTGGGACAACGTGGGACATCGTGGGACAACGTGGGACAACGTGGGACAACGTGGGACAACGTGGGACAACGTGGGACACCGTTGGACACCGTTGGACACCGTTGGACACCGTTGGACATCGTTGGACACCGTGGGACAACGTGGGACAACGTGGGACAACGTGGGAAACCATGGAACAACGTGGGACAACGTGGGACACCGTTGGACATCGTTGGACATCGTTGGACACCGTGGGACAACGTGGGACAACGTGGGACAACGTGGGACAACGTCGGACAACGTGGGACAACGTGGGACAACGTGGGACAACGTGGGACAACGTGGGAAAACGTGGGACAACGTGGGACAACGTGGGACAACGTGGGACAACGTGGGACAACGTGGGACAACGTGGGACAACGTGGGACATCGTGGGACAACGTGGGACAACGTGGGACAACGTGGGACAACGTGGGACATCGTGGGACAACGTGGGACAACGTGGGACAACGTGGGACATCGTGGGACAACGTGGGACAACGTGGGACATCGTGGGACAACGTGGGACAACGTGGGACACCGTTGGACACCGTTGGACACCGTTGGACATCGTTGGACACCGTGGGACAACGTGGGACAACGTGGGACAACGTGGGACAACGTGGGACATCGTGGGACAACGTGGGACAACGTGGGACAACGTGGGACAACGTGGGACAACGTGGGACAACGTGGGACAACGTGGGACAACGTGGGACACCGTTGGACACCGTGGGACACCGTTGGACACCGTTGGACATCGTTGGACACCGTGGGACAACGTGGGACAACGTGGGACAACGTGGGACAACGTGGGACATCGTGGGACAACGTGGGACAACGTGGGACAACGTGGGACAACGTGGGACATCGTGGGACAACGTGGGACAACGTGGGACAACGTGGGACATCGTGGGACAACGTGGGACAACGTGGGACAACGTGGGACAAAGTGGGACAACGTGGGACACCGTTGGACACCGTTGGACACCGTTGGACACCGTTGGACATCGTTGGACACCGTGGGACAACGTGGGACAACGTGGGACAACGTGGGAAACCATGGAACAACGTGGGACAACGTGGGACACCGTTGGACATCGTTGGACATCGTTGGACACCGTGGGACAACGTGGGACAACGTGGGACAACGTGGGACAACGTCGGACAACGTGGGACAACGTGGGACATCGTGGGACAACGTGGGACAACGTGGGACAACGTGGGACAACGTGGGACACCGTTGGACACCGTGGGACACCGTTGGACACCGTTGGACATCGTTGGACACCGTGGGACAACGTGGGACAACGTGGGACAACGTGGAACAACGTGGGACATCGTGGGACAACGTGGGACAACGTGGGACAACGTGGGACAACGTGGGACATCGTGGGACAACGTGGGACAACGTGGGACAACGTGGGACATCGTGGGACAACGTGGGACAACGTGGGACAACGTGGGACAACGTGGGACATCGTGGGACAACGTGGGACAACGTGGGACAACGTGGGACATCGTGGGACAACGTGGGACAACGTGGGACAACGTGGGACAACGTGGGACAACGTGGGACACCGTTGGACACCGTTGGATACCGTTGGACACCGTTGGACATCGTTGGACACCGTGGGACAACGTGGGACAACGTGGGACAACGTGGGAAACCATGGAACAACGTGGGACAACGTGGGACACCGTTGGACATCGTTGGACATCGTTGGACACCGTGGGACAACGTGGGACAACGTGGGACAACGTGGGACAACGTCGGACAACGTGGGACAACGTGGGACAACGTGGGACAACGTGGGACAACGTGGGACAACGTGGGACAACGTGGGACACCGTTGGACACCGTGGGACACCGTTGGACACCGTTGGACATCGTTGGACATCGTTGGACATCGTTGGACATCGTTGGACACCGTTGGACACCGTTGGACACCGTTGGACATCGTTGGACACCGTGGGACAACGTGGGACAACGTGGGACAACGTGGGACAACGTGGGACAACGTGGGACACCGTTGGACACCGTGGGACACCGTTGGACACCGTTGGACATCGTTGGACACCGTGGGACAACGTGGGACAACGTGGGACAACGTGGGACAACGTGGGACATCGTGGGACACCGTTGGACACCGTTGGACACCGTTGGACACCGTTGGACATCGTTGGACACCGTGGGACAACGTGGGACAACGTGGGACAACGTGGGAAACCATGGAACAACGTGGGACAACGTGGGACACCGTTGGACATCGTTGGACATCGTTGGACACCGTGGGACAACGTGGGACAACGTGGGACAACGTGGGACAACGTCGGACAACGTGGGACAACGTGGGACAACGTGGGACAACGTGGGACAACGTGGGACAACGTGGGACAACGTGGGACAACGTGGGACAACGTGGGACAACGTGGGACATCGTGGGACAACGTGGGACAACGTGGGACAACGTGGGACAACGTGGGACACCGTTGGACACCGTTGGACACCGTTGGACAACGTGGGACAACGTGGGACAACGTGGGACAACGTGGGACATCGTGGGACAACGTGGGACAACGTGGGACAACGTGGGACAACGTGGGACAACGTGGGACACCGTGGGACAACGTGGGACAACGTGGGACATCGTGGGACAACGTGGGACAACGTGGGACAACGTGGGACACCGTTGGACACCGTTGGACACCGTTGGACACCGTTGGACATCGTTGGACACCGTGGGACAACGTGGGACAACGTGGGACAACGTGGGAAACCATGGAACAACGTGGGACAACGTGGGACACCGTTGGACATCGTTGGACATCGTTGGACACCGTGGGACAACGTGGGACAACGTGGGAAAACGTGGGACAACGTGGGACATCGTTGGACACCGTTGGACACCGTGGGACAACGTGGGACAACGTGGGACAACGTGGGACAACGTGGGACAACGTGGGACAACGTGGGACAACGTGGGACAACGTGGGACAACGTGGGACAACGTGGGACAACGTGGGACAACGTGGGACAACGTGGGACAACGTGGGACATCGTGGGACAACGTGGGACAACGTGGGACAACGTGGGACAACGTGGGACAACGTGGGACACCGTTGGACATCGTTGGACACCGTGGGACAACGTGGGACAACGTGGGACAACGTGGGACACCGTTGGACACCGTTGGACACCGTTGGACACCGTTGGACATCGTTGGACACCGTGGGACAACGTGGGACAACGTGGGACAACGTGGGACAACGTGGGACAACGTGGGAAACCATGGAACAACGTGGGACAACGTGGGACACCGTTGGACATCGTTGGACAACGTGGGACAACGTGGGACAACGTGGGACAACGTGGGACAACGTGGGACAACGTGGGACAACGTGGGACACCGTTGGACAACGTGGGACACCGTTGGACATCGTTGGACACCGTGGGACAACGTGGGACAACGTGGGACCACGTGGGACAACGTGGGACAACGTGGGACAACGTGGGACAACTTGGGACAACGTGGGACAACGTGGGACAACGTGGGACAACGTGGGACATCGTGGGACAACGTGGGACAACGTGGAACAACGTGGGACAACGTGGGACAACGTGGGACACCGTTGGACATCGTTGGACACCGTGGGACACCGTGGGACAACGTGGGACAACGTGGGACAACGTGGGACAACGTGGGACAACGTGGGAAACCATGGAACAACGTGGGACAACGTGGGACACCGTTGGACATCGTTGGACAACGTGGGACAACGTGGGACCACGTGGGACAACGTGGGACAACGTGGGACAACGTGGGACACCGTTGGACACCGTGGGACACCGTTGGACACCGTTGGACATCGTTGGACACCGTGGGACAACGTGGGACAACGTGGGACAACGTGGGACAACGTGGGACATCGTGGGACAACGTGGGACAACGTGGGACAACGTGGGACAACGTGGGACATCGTGGGACAACGTGGGACAACGTGGGACAACGTGGGACATCGTGGGACAACGTGGGACAACGTGGGACAACGTGGGACAAAGTGGGACAACGTGGGACACCGTTGGACACCGTTGGACACCGTTGGACACCGTTGGACATCGTTGGACACCGTGGGACAACGTGGGACAACGTGGGACAACGTGGGAAACCATGGAACAACGTGGGACAACGTGGGACACCGTTGGACATCGTTGGACATCGTTGGACACCGTGGGACAACGTGGGACAACGTGGGACAACGTGGGACAACGTCGGACAACGTGGGACAACGTGGGACATCGTGGGACAACGTGGGACAACGTGGGACAACGTGGGACAACGTGGGACAACGTGGGACACCGTTGGACACCGTGGGACACCGTTGGACACCGTTGGACATCGTTGGACACCGTGGGACAACGTGGGACAACGTGGGACAACGTGGGACAACGTGGGACAACGTGGGACAACGTGGGACAACGTGGGACAACGTGGGACAACGTGGGACAACGTGGGACAACGTGGGACAACGTGGGACAACGTGGGACAACGTGGGACAACGTGGGACATCGTGGGACAACGTGGGACAACGTGGGACAACGTGGGACATCGTGGGACAACGTGGGACAACGTGGGACAACGTGGGACACCGTTGGACACCGTTGGACACCGTTGGACACCGTTGGACATCGTTGGACACCGTGGGACAACGTGGGACAACGTGGGACAACGTGGGAAACCATGGAACAACGTGGGACAACGTGGGACACCGTTGGACATCGTTGGACATCGTTGGACACCGTGGGACAACGTGGGACAACGTGGGAAAACGTGGGACAACGTGGGACACCGTTGGACATCGCTGGACACCGTTGGACATCGTTGGACACCGTGGGACAACGTGGGACAACGTGGGACAACGTGGGACAACGTGGGACAACGTGGGACAACGTGGGACAACGTGGGACAACGTGGGACAACGTGGGACAACGTGGGACAACGTGGGACTACGTGGGACATCGTGGGACAACGTGGGACAACGTGGGACAACGTGGGACAACGTGGGACATCGTTGGACACCGTTGGACACCGTGGGACAACGTGGGACAACGTGGGACAACGTGGGACAACGTGGGACAACGTGGGACAACGTGGGACAACGTGGGACAACGTGGGACAACGTGGGACAACGTGGAACAACGTGGGACAACGTGGGACAACGTGGGACAACGTGGGACAACGTGGGACAACGTGGGACAACGTGGGACATCGTGGGACAACGTGGGACTACGTGGGACAACGTGGGACAACGTGGGACAACGTGGGACACCGTTGGACATCGTTGGACACCGTGGGACAACGTGGGACAACGTGGGACAACGTGGGACACCGTTGGACACCGTGGGACAACGTGGGACAACGTGGGACATCGTGGGACAACGTGGGACAACGTGGGACAACGTGGGACAACGTGGGACACCGTTGGACAACGTGGGACACCGTTGGACATCGTTGGACACCGTGGGACAACGTGGGACAACGTGGGACCACGTGGGACAACGTGGGACAACGTGGGACAACGTGGGACAACGTGGGACAACGTGGGACAACGTGGGACAACGTGGGACAACGTGGGACATCGTGGGACAACGTGGGACAACGTGGGACACCGTTGGACATCGTTGGACACCGTGGGACACCGTGGGACAACGTGGGACAACGTGGGACAACGTGGGACAACGTGGGACAACGTGGGACAACGTGGGACAACGTGGGACAACGTGGGACAACGTGGGACAACGTGGGACAACGTGGGACAACGTGGGACAACGTGGGACATCGTGGGACAACGTGGGACAACGTGGGACAACGTGGGACAACGTGGGACAACGTGGGACACCGTTGGACACCGTTGGACACCGTTGGACACCGTTGGACATCGTTGGACACCGTGGGACAACGTGGGACAACGTGGGACAACGTGGGAAACCATGGAACAACGTGGGACAACGTGGGACACCGTTGGACATCGTTGGACATCGTTGGACACCGTGGGACAACGTGGGACAACGTGGGAAAACGTGGGACAACGTGGGACACCGTTGGACATCGCTGGACACCGTTGGACATCGTTGGACACCGTGGGACAACGTGGGACAACGTGGGACAACGTGGGACAACGTGGGACAATGTGGGACAACGTGGGACAACGTGGGACAACGTGGGACAACGTGGGACAACGTGGGACAACGTGGGACAACGTGGGACAACGTGGGACATCGTGGGACAACGTGGGACAACGTGGGACAACGTGGGACAACGTGGGACACCGTTGGACATCGTTGGACACCGTGGGACAACGTGGGACAACGTGGGACAACGTGGGACACCGTTGGACACCGTTGGACACCGTTGGACACCGTTGGACATCGTTGGACACCGTGGGACAACGTGGGACAACGTGGGACAACGTGGGACAACGTGGGACAACGTGGGACAACGTGGGACAACGTGGGACAACGTGGGACAACGTGGGACAACGTGGGACAACGTGGGACAACGTGGGACAACGTGGGACAACGTGGGACAACGTGGGACACCGTTGGACACCGTTGGACACCGTTGGACACCGTTGGACATCGTTGGACACCGTGGGACAACGTGGGACAACGTGGGACAACGTGGGAAACCATGGAACAACGTGGGACAACGTGGGACACCGTTGGACATCGTTGGACATCGTTGGACACCGTGGGACAACGTGGGACAACGTGGGAAAACGTGGGACAACGTGGGACACCGTTGGACATCGCTGGACACCGTTGGACATCGTTGGACACCGTGGGACAACGTGGGACAACGTGGGACAACGTGGGACAACGTGGGACAACGTGGGACAACGTGGGACAACGTGGGACAACGTGGGACAACGTGGGACAACGTGGGACAACGTGGGACAACGTGGGACAACGTGGGACATCGTGGGACAACGTGGGACAACGTGGGACAACGTGGGACAACGTGGGACACCGTTGGACATCGTTGGACACCGTGGGACAACGTGGGACAACGTGGGACAACGTGGGACACCGTTGGACACCGTTGGACACCGTTGGACACCGTTGGACATCGTTGGACACCGTGGGACAACGTGGGACAACGTGGGACAACGTGGGAAACCATGGAACAACGTGGGACAACGTGGGACACCGTTGGACATCGTTGGACAACGTGGGACAACGTGGGACAACGTGGGACAACGTGGGACAACGTGGGACAACGTGGGACAACGTGGGACACCGTTGGACACCGTGGGACACCGTTGGACACCGTTGGACATCGTTGGACACCGTGGGACAACGTGGGACAACGTGGGACAACGTGGGACAACGTGGGACAACGTGGGACAACGTGGGACACCGTTGGACATCGTTGGACATCGTTGGACATCGTTGGACATCGTGGGACACCGTTGGACATCGTTGGACATCGTTGGACACCGTTGGACACCGTTGGACAACGTGGGACATCGTGGGACAACGTGGGACAACGTGGGACAACGTGGGACAACGTGGGACACCGTTGGACACCGTGGGACACCGTTGGACACCGTTGGACACCGTTGGACATCGTTGGACATCGTTGGACACCGTGGGACACCGTTGGACACCGTTGGACACCGTTGGACATCGTTGGACATCGTTGGACATCGTGGGACACCGTTGGACATCGTTGGACATCGTTGGACACCGTTGGACATCGTTGGACACCGTTGGACATCGTTGGACATCGTTGGACATCGTGGGACACCGTTGGACATCGTTGGACATCGTTGGACACCGTGGGACAACGTGGGACAACGTGGGACAACGTGGGAAACCATGGAACAACGTGGGACACCGTTGGACACCGTTGGACACCGTTGGACACCGTTGGACATCGTTGGACACCGTGGGACAACGTGGGACAACGTGGGACAACGTGGGAAACCATGGAACACCGTGGGACAACGTGGGACAACGTGGGACAACGTGGGACAACGTGGGACAACGTGGGACAACGTGGGACAACGTGGGACAACGTGGGACAACGTGGGACAACGTGGGACAACGTGGGACAACGTGGGACAACGTGGGACAACGTGGGACAACGTGGGACACCGTTGGACACCGTGGGACACCGTTGGACACCGTTGGACATCGTTGGACATCGTTGGACATCGTTGGACATCGTTGGACACCGTTGGACACCGTTGGACACCGTTGGACATCGTTGGACACCGTGGGACAACGTGGGACAACGTGGGACAACGTGGGACAACGTGGGACAACGTGGGACAACGTGGGACATCGTGGGACAACGTGGGACAACGTGGGACAACGTGGGACAACGTGGGACAACGTGGGACACCGTTGGACACCGTGGGACACCGTTGGACACCGTTGGACATCGTTGGACACCGTGGGACAACGTGGGACAACGTGGGACAACGTGGGACATCGTGGGACAACGTGGGACAACGTGGGACAACGTGGGACAACGTGGGACATCGTGGGACAACGTGGGACAACGTGGGACAACGTGGGACATCGTGGGACAACGTGGGACAACGTGGGACAACGTGGGACAACGTGGGACAACGTGGGACACCGTTGGACACCGTTGGACACCGTTGGACACCGTTGGACATCGTTGGACACCGTGGGACAACGTGGGACAACGTGGGACAACGTGGGAAACCATGGAACAACGTGGGACAACGTGGGACACCGTGGGACAACGTGGGACAACGTGGGACAACGTGGGAAACCATGGAACAACGTGGGACAACGTGGGACACCGTTGGACATCGCTGGACACCGTTGGACATCGTTGGACACCGTGGGACAACGTGGGACAACGTGGGACAACGTGGGACAACGTGGGACAACGTGGGACAACGTGGGACAACGTGGGACAACGTGGGACAACGTGGGACAACGTGGGACAACGTGGGACAACGTGGGACAACGTGGGACAACGTGGGACAACGTGGGACAACGTGGGACAACGTGGGACAACGTGGGACACCGTTGGACATCGTTGGACACCGTGGGACAACGTGGGACAACGTGGGACAACGTGGGACACCGTTGGACACCGTTGGACACCGTTGGACACCGTTGGACACCGTTGGACATCGTTGGACACCGTGGGACAACGTGGGACAACGTGGGACAACGTGGGAAACCATGGAACAACGTGGGACAACGTGGGACACCGTTGGACATCGTTGGACATCGTTGGACACCGTGGGACAACGTGGGACAACGTGGGAAAACGTGGGACAACGTGGGACACCGTTGGACATCGCTGGACACCGTTGGACATCGTTGGACACCGTGGGACAACGTGGGACAACGTGGGACAACGTGGGACAACGTGGGACAACGTGGGACAACGTGGGACAACGTGGGACAACGTGGGACAACGTGGGACATCGTGGGACAACGTGGGACAACGTGGGACAACGTGGGACAACGTGGGACAACGTGGGACACCGTTGGACACCGTTGGACACCGTTGGACACCGTTGGACATCGTTGGACACCGTGGGACAACGTGGGACAACGTGGGACAACGTGGGAAACCATGGAACAACGTGGGACAACGTGGGACACCGTTGGACATCGTTGGACATCGTTGGACACCGTGGGACAACGTGGGACAACGTGGGAAAACGTGGGACAACGTGGGACACCGTTGGACATCGCTGGACACCGTTGGACATCGTTGGACACCGTGGGACAAGGTGGGACAACGTGGGACAACGTGGGACAACGTGGGACAACGTGGGACAACGTGGGACAACGTGGGACAACGTGGGACAACGTGGGACAACGTGGGACAACGTGGGACAACGTGGGACAACGTGGGACAACGTGGGACAACGTGGGACAACGTGGGACAACGTGGGACACCGTTGGACATCGTTGGACACCGTGGGACAACGTGGGACAACGTGGGACAACGTGGGACACCGTTGGACACCGTTGGACACCGTTGGACACCGTTGGACATCGTTGGACACCGTGGGACAACGTGGGACAACGTGGGACAACGTGGGAAACCATGGAACAACGTGGGACAACGTGGGACACCGTTGGACATCGTTGGACAACGTGGGACAACGTGGGACAACGTGGGACAACGTGGGACAACGTGGGACAACGTGGGACAACGTGGGACACCGTTGGACACCGTGGGACACCGTTGGACACCGTTGGACATCGTTGGACACCGTGGGACAACGTGGGACAACGTGGGACAACGTGGGACAACGTGGGACAACGTGGGACAACGTGGGACACCGTTGGACATCGTTGGACATCGTTGGACATCGTTGGACATCGTGGGACACCGTTGGACATCGTTGGACATCGTTGGACACCGTTGGACACCGTTGGACAACGTGGGACATCGTGGGACAACGTGGGACAACGTGGGACAACGTGGGACAACGTGGGACACCGTTGGACACCGTGGGACACCGTTGGACACCGTTGGACACCGTTGGACATCGTTGGACATCGTTGGACACCGTGGGACACCGTTGGACACCGTTGGACACCGTTGGACATCGTTGGACATCGTTGGACATCGTGGGACACCGTTGGACATCGTTGGACATCGTTGGACACCGTTGGACATCGTTGGACACCGTTGGACATCGTTGGACATCGTTGGACATCGTGGGACACCGTTGGACATCGTTGGACATCGTTGGACACCGTGGGACAACGTGGGACAACGTGGGACAACGTGGGAAACCATGGAACAACGTGGGACAACGTGGGACACCGTTGGACATCGTTGGACAACGTGGGACAACGTGGGACAACGTGGGACAACGTGGGACAACGTGGGACAACGTGGGACACCGTTGGACACCGTGGGACACCGTTGGACACCGTTGGACATCGTTGGACACCGTGGGACAACGTGGGACAACGTGGGACAACGTGGGACAACGTGGGACAACGTGGGACAACGTGGGACAACGTGGGACAACGTGGGACAACGTGGGACAACGTGGGACAACGTGGGACAACGTGGGACAACGTGGGACACCGTTGGACACCGTGGGACACCGTTGGACACCGTTGGACATCGTTGGACATCGTTGGACATCGTTGGACATCGTTGGACACCGTTGGACACCGTTGGACACCGTTGGACATCGTTGGACACCGTGGGACAACGTGGGACAACGTGGGACAACGTGGGACAACGTGGGACAACGTGGGACAACGTGGGACATCGTGGGACAACGTGGGACAACGTGGGACAACGTGGGACAACGTGGGACAACGTGGGACACCGTTGGACACCGTGGGACACCGTTGGACACCGTTGGACATCGTTGGACACCGTGGGACAACGTGGGACAACGTGGGACAACGTGGGACATCGTGGGACAACGTGGGACAACGTGGGACAACGTGGGACAACGTGGGACATCGTGGGACAACGTGGGACAACGTGGGACAACGTGGGACATCGTGGGACAACGTGGGACAACGTGGGACAACGTGGGACAACGTGGGACAACGTGGGACACCGTTGGACACCGTTGGACACCGTTGGACACCGTTGGACATCGTTGGACACCGTGGGACAACGTGGGACAACGTGGGACAACGTGGGAAACCATGGAACAACGTGGGACAACGTGGGACACCGTTGGACATCGTTGGACATCGTTGGACACCGTGGGACAACGTGGGACAACGTGGGACAACGTGGGACAACGTCGGACAACGTGGGACAACGTGGGACATCGTGGGACAACGTGGGACAACGTGGGACAACGTGGGACAACGTGGGACAACGTGGGACACCGTTGGACACCGTGGGACACCGTTGGACACCGTTGGACACCGTGGGACAACGTGGGACAACGTGGGACAACGTGGGACAACGTGGGACAACGTGGGACAACGTGGGACAACGTGGGACAACGTGGGACAACGTGGGACAACGTGGGACAGCGTGGGACAACGTGGGACAGCGTGGGACAACGTGGGACACCGTGGGACACCGTGGGACACCGTTGGACACCGTTGGACATCGTTGGACATCGTTGGACATCGTTGGACATCGTTGGACACCGTTGGACACCGTTGGACACCGTTGGACATCGTTGGACACCGTGGGACAACGTGGGACAACGTGGGACAACGTGGGACAACGTGGGACAACGTGGGACAACGTGGGACATCGTGGGACAACGTGGGACAACGTGGGACAACGTGGGACAACGTGGGACAACGTGGGACATCGTGGGACAACGTGGGACAACGTGGGACAACGTGGGACAACGTGGGACAACGTGGGACAACGTGGGACAACGTGGGACACCGTTGGACACCGTGGGACACCGTTGGACACCGTTGGACATCGTTGGACATCGTTGGACATCGTTGGACATCGTTGGACACCGTTGGACACCGTTGGACACCGTTGGACATCGTTGGACACCGTGGGACAACGTGGGACAACGTGGGACAACGTGGGACAACGTGGGACAACGTGGGACAACGTGGGACATCGTGGGACAACGTGGGACAACGTGGGACAACGTGGGACAACGTGGGACAACGTGGGACACCGTTGGACACCGTGGGACACCGTTGGACACCGTTGGACATCGTTGGACACCGTGGGACAACGTGGGACAACGTGGGACAACGTGGGACATCGTGGGACAACGTGGGACAACGTGGGACAACGTGGGACAACGTGGGACATCGTGGGACAACGTGGGACAACGTGGGACAACGTGGGACATCGTGGGACAACGTGGGACAACGTGGGACAACGTGGGACAACGTGGGACAACGTGGGACACCGTTGGACACCGTTGGACACCGTTGGACACCGTTGGACATCGTTGGACACCGTGGGACAACGTGGGACAACGTGGGACAACGTGGGAAACCATGGAACAACGTGGGACAACGTGGGACACCGTTGGACATCGTTGGACATCGTTGGACACCGTGGGACAACGTGGGACAACGTGGGACAACGTGGGACAACGTCGGACAACGTGGGACAACGTGGGACATCGTGGGACCACGTGGGACAACGTGGGACAACGTGGGACAACGTGGGACAACGTGGGACACCGTGGGACACCGTGGGACACCGTTGGACATCGTTGGACACCGTGGGACAACGTGGGACAACGTGGGACAACGTGGGTCAACGTGGGACAACGTGGGACAACGTGGGACAACGTGGGACAACGTGGGACAACGTGGGACAACGTGGGACAGCGTGGGACAACGTGGGACAACGTGGGACAACGTGGGACACCGTTGGACACCGTGGGACACCGTTGGACACCGTTGGACATCGTTGGACATCGTTGGACATCGTTGGACATCGTTGGACACCGTTGGACACCGTTGGACACCGTTGGACATCGTTGGACACCGTGGGACAACGTGGGACAACGTGGGACAACGTGGGACAACGTGGGACAACGTGGGACAACGTGGGACATCGTGGGACAACGTGGGACAACGTGGGACAACGTGGGACAACGTGGGACATCGTGGGACAACGTGGGACAACGTGGGACAACGTGGGACATCGTGGGACAACGTGGGACAACGTGGGACATCGTGGGACAACGTGGGACAACGTGGGACACCGTTGGACACCGTTGGACACCGTTGGACATCGTTGGACACCGTGGGACAACGTGGGACAACGTGGGACAACGTGGGACAACGTGGGACATCGTGGGACAACGTGGGACAACGTGGGACAACGTGGGACAACGTGGGACAACGTGGGACAACGTGGGACAACGTGGGACAACGTGGGACACCGTTGGACACCGTGGGACACCGTTGGACACCGTTGGACATCGTTGGACACCGTGGGACAACGTGGGACAACGTGGGACAACGTGGGACAACGTGGGACATCGTGGGACAACGTGGGACAACGTGGGACAACGTGGGACAACGTGGGACATCGTGGGACAACGTGGGACAACGTGGGACAACGTGGGACATCGTGGGACAACGTGGGACAACGTGGGACAACGTGGGACAACGTGGGACATCGTGGGACAACGTGGGACAACGTGGGACAACGTGGGACATCGTGGGACAACGTGGGACAACGTGGGACAACGTGGGACAACGTGGGACAACGTGGGACACCGTTGGACACCGTTGGACACCGTTGGACACCGTTGGACATCGTTGGACACCGTGGGACAACGTGGGACAACGTGGGACAACGTGGGAAACCATGGAACAACGTGGGACAACGTGGGACACCGTTGGACATCGTTGGACATCGTTGGACACCGTGGGACAACGTGGGACAACGTGGGACAACGTGGGACAACGTCGGACAACGTGGGACAACGTGGGACAACGTGGGACAACGTGGGACAACGTGGGACAACGTGGGACAACGTGGGACAACGTGGGACAACGTGGGACAACGTGGGACATCGTGGGACAACGTGGGACAACGTGGGACAACGTGGGACAACGTGGGACATCGTTGGACACCGTTGGACACCGTGGGACAACGTGGGACAACGTGGGACAACGTGGGACATCGTTGGACACCGTTGGACATCGTTGGACACCGTTGGACATCGTTGGACATCGTTGGACATCGTGGGACACCGTTGGACATCGTTGGACATCGTTGGACACCGTGGGACAACGTGGGACAACGTGGGACAACGTGGGAAACCATGGAACAACGTGGGACACCGTTGGACATCGTTGGACATCGTTGGACACCGTGGGACACCGTTGGACACCGTTGGACACCGTTGGACATCGTTGGACATCGTTGGACATCGTGGGACACCGTTGGACATCGTTGGACATCGTTGGACACCGTTGGACATCGTTGGACACCGTTGGACATCGTTGGACATCGTTGGACATCGTGGGACACCGTTGGACATCGTTGGACATCGTTGGACACCGTGGGACAACGTGGGACAACGTGGGACAACGTGGGAAACCATGGAACAACGTGGGACAACGTGGGACACCGTTGGACATCGTTGGACAACGTGGGACAACGTGGGACAACGTGGGACAACGTGGGACAACGTGGGACAACGTGGGACACCGTTGGACACCGTGGGACACCGTTGGACACCGTTGGACATCGTTGGACACCGTGGGACAACGTGGGACAACGTGGGACAACGTGGGACAACGTGGGACAACGTGGGACAACGTGGGACAACGTGGGACAACGTGGGACAACGTGGGACAACGTGGGACAACGTGGGACAACGTGGGACAACGTGGGACAACGTGGGACAACGTGGGACACCGTTGGACACCGTGGGACACCGTTGGACACCGTTGGACATCGTTGGACATCGTTGGACATCGTTGGACATCGTTGGACACCGTTGGACACCGTTGGACACCGTTGGACATCGTTGGACACCGTGGGACAACGTGGGACAACGTGGGACAACGTGGGACAACGTGGGACAACGTGGGACAACGTGGGACATCGTGGGACAACGTGGGACAACGTGGGACAACGTGGGACAACGTGGGACAACGTGGGACACCGTTGGACACCGTGGGACACCGTTGGACACCGTTGGACATCGTTGGACACCGTGGGACAACGTGGGACAACGTGGGACAACGTGGGACATCGTGGGACAACGTGGGACAACGTGGGACAACGTGGGACAACGTGGGACATCGTGGGACAACGTGGGACAACGTGGGACAACGTGGGACATCGTGGGACAACGTGGGACAACGTGGGACAACGTGGGACAACGTGGGACAACGTGGGACACCGTTGGACACCGTTGGACACCGTTGGACACCGTTGGACATCGTTGGACACCGTGGGACAACGTGGGACAACGTGGGACAACGTGGGAAACCATGGAACAACGTGGGACAACGTGGGACACCGTTGGACATCGTTGGACATCGTTGGACACCGTGGGACAACGTGGGACAACGTGGGACAACGTGGGACAACGTCGGACAACGTGGGACAACGTGGGACATCGTGGGACAACGTGGGACAACGTGGGACAACGTGGGACAACGTGGGACAACGTGGGACACCGTTGGACACCGTGGGACACCGTTGGACATCGTTGGACACCGTGGGACAACGTGGGACAACGTGGGACAACGTGGGACAACGTGGGACAACGTGGGACAACGTGGGACAACGTGGGACAACGTGGGACAACGTGGGACAACGTGGGACAGCGTGGGACAACGTGGGACAACGTGGGACAACGTGGGACAACGTGGGACAACGTGGGACACCGTTGGACACCGTGGGACACCGTTGGACAGCGTTGGACATCGTTGGACATCGTTGGACATCGTTGGACATCGTTGGACACCGTTGGACACCGTTGGACACCGTTGGACATCGTTGGACACCGTGGGACAACGTGGGACAACGTGGGACAACGTGGGACAACGTGGGACAACGTGGGACAACGTGGGACATCGTGGGACAACGTGGGACAACGTGGGACAACGTGGGACAACGTGGGACATCGTGGGACAACGTGGGACAACGTGGGACAACGTGGGACATCGTGGGACAACGTGGGACAACGTGGGACATCGTGGGACAACGTGGGACAACGTGGGACACCGTTGGACACCGTTGGACACCGTTGGACATCGTTGGACACCGTGGGACAACGTGGGACAACGTGGGACAACGTGGGACAACGTGGGACATCGTGGGACAACGTGGGACAACGTGGGACAACGTGGGACAACGTGGGACAACGTGGGACAACGTGGGACAACGTGGGACAACGTGGGACACCGTTGGACACCGTGGGACACCGTTGGACACCGTTGGACATCGTTGGACACCGTGGGACATCGTTGGACATCGTTGGACATCGTGGGACACCGTTGGACATCGTTGGACATCGTTGGACACCGTTGGACATCGTTGGACACCGTTGGACATCGTTGGACATCGTTGGACATCGTGGGACACCGTTGGACATCGTTGGACATCGTTGGACACCGTGGGACAACGTGGGACAACGTGGGACAACGTGGGAAACCATGGAACAACGTGGGACAACGTGGGACACCGTTGGACATCGTTGGACAACGTGGGACAACGTGGGACAACGTGGGACAACGTGGGACAACGTGGGACAACGTGGGACACCGTTGGACACCGTGGGACACCGTTGGACACCGTTGGACATCGTTGGACACCGTGGGACAACGTGGGACAACGTGGGACAACGTGGGACAACGTGGGACAACGTGGGACAACGTGGGACAACGTGGGACAACGTGGGACAACGTGGGACAACGTGGGACAACGTGGGACAACGTGGGACAACGTGGGACAACGTGGGACACCGTTGGACACCGTGGGACACCGTTGGACACCGTTGGACATCGTTGGACATCGTTGGACATCGTTGGACATCGTTGGACACCGTTGGACACCGTTGGACACCGTTGGACATCGTTGGACACCGTGGGACAACGTGGGACAACGTGGGACAACGTGGGACAACGTGGGACAACGTGGGACAACGTGGGACATCGTGGGACAACGTGGGACAACGTGGGACAACGTGGGACAACGTGGGACAACGTGGGACACCGTTGGACACCGTGGGACACCGTTGGACACCGTTGGACATCGTTGGACACCGTGGGACAACGTGGGACAACGTGGGACAACGTGGGACATCGTGGGACAACGTGGGACAACGTGGGACAACGTGGGACAACGTGGGACATCGTGGGACAACGTGGGACAACGTGGGACAACGTGGGACATCGTGGGACAACGTGGGACAACGTGGGACAACGTGGGACAACGTGGGACAACGTGGGACACCGTTGGACACCGTTGGACACCGTTGGACACCGTTGGACATCGTTGGACACCGTGGGACAACGTGGGACAACGTGGGACAACGTGGGAAACCATGGAACAACGTGGGACAACGTGGGACACCGTTGGACATCGTTGGACATCGTTGGACACCGTGGGACAACGTGGGACAACGTGGGACAACGTGGGACAACGTCGGACAACGTGGGACAACGTGGGACATCGTGGGACAACGTGGGACAACGTGGGACAACGTGGGACAACGTGGGACAACGTGGGACACCGTTGGACACCGTGGGACACCGTTGGACATCGTTGGACACCGTGGGACAACGTGGGACAAGGTGGGACAACGTGGGACAACGTGGGACAACGTGGGACAACGTGGGACAACGTGGGACAACGTGGGACAACGTGGGACAACGTGGGACAGCGTGGGACAACGTGGGACAACGTGGGACAACGTGGGACAACGTGGGACAACGTGGGACACCGTTGGACACCGTGGGACACCGTTGGACAGCGTTGGACATCGTTGGACATCGTTGGACATCGTTGGACATCGTTGGACACCGTTGGACACCGTTGGACACCGTTGGACATCGTTGGACACCGTGGGACAACGTGGGACAACGTGGGACAACGTGGGACAACGTGGGACAACGTGGGACAACGTGGGACATCGTGGGACAACGTGGGACAACGTGGGACAACGTGGGACAACGTGGGACATCGTGGGACAACGTGGGACAACGTGGGACAACGTGGGACATCGTGGGACAACGTGGGACAACGTGGGACATCGTGGGACAACGTGGGACAACGTGGGACACCGTTGGACACCGTTGGACACCGTTGGACATCGTTGGACACCGTGGGACAACGTGGGACAACGTGGGACAACGTGGGACAACGTGGGACATCGTGGGACAACGTGGGACAACGTGGGACAACGTGGGACAACGTGGGACAACGTGGGACAACGTGGGACAACGTGGGACAACGTGGGACACCGTTGGACACCGTGGGACACCGTTGGACACCGTTGGACATCGTTGGACACCGTGGGACAACGTGGGACAACGTGGGACAACGTGGGACAACGTGGGACATCGTGGGACAACGTGGGACAACGTGGGACAACGTGGGACAACGTGGGACATCGTGGGACAACGTGGGACAACGTGGGACAACGTGGGACATCGTGGGACAACGTGGGACAACGTGGGACAACGTGGGACAAAGTGGGACAACGTGGGACACCGTTGGACACCGTTGGACACCGTTGGACACCGTTGGACATCGTTGGACACCGTGGGACAACGTGGGACAACGTGGGACAACGTGGGAAACCATGGAACAACGTGGGACAACGTGGGACACCGTTGGACATCGTTGGACATCGTTGGACACCGTGGGACAACGTGGGACAACGTGGGACAACGTGGGACAACGTCGGACAACGTGGGACAACGTGGGACATCGTGGGACAACGTGGGACAACGTGGGACAACGTGGGACAACGTGGGACAACGTGGGACACCGTTGGACACCGTGGGACACCGTTGGACACCGTTGGACATCGTTGGACACCGTGGGACAACGTGGGACAACGTGGGACAACGTGGAACAACGTGGGACATCGTGGGACAACGTGGGACAACGTGGGACAACGTGGGACAACGTGGGACATCGTGGGACAACGTGGGACAACGTGGGACAACGTGGGACATCGTGGGACAACGTGGGACAACGTGGGACAACGTGGGACAACGTGGGACATCGTGGGACAACGTGGGACAACGTGGGACAACGTGGGACATCGTGGGACAACGTGGGACAACGTGGGACAACGTGGGACAACGTGGGACAACGTGGGACACCGTTGGACACCGTTGGATACCGTTGGACACCGTTGGACATCGTTGGACACCGTGGGACAACGTGGGACAACGTGGGACAACGTGGGAAACCATGGAACAACGTGGGACAACGTGGGACAACGTGGGACAACGTGGGACACCGTTGGACACCGTGGGACACCGTTGGACAGCGTTGGACATCGTTGGACATCGTTGGACATCGTTGGACATCGTTGGACACCGTTGGACACCGTTGGACACCGTTGGACATCGTTGGACATCGTTGGACACCGTGGGACAACGTGGGACACCGTGGGACAACGTGGGACAACGTGGGACACCGTTGGACACCGTTGGACACCGTTGGACACCGTTGGACATCGTTGGACACCGTGGGACAACGTGGGACACCGTGGGACAACGTGGGACAACGTGGGACAACGTGGGACAACGTGGGACATCGTGGGACAACGTGGGACAACGTGGGACAACGTGGGACAACGTGGGACAACGTGGGACAACGTGGGACAACGTGGGACAACGTGGGACACCGTTGGACACCGTGGGACACCGTTGGACACCGTTGGACATCGTTGGACACCGTGGGACAACGTGGGACAACGTGGGACAACGTGGGACAACGTGGGACATCGTGGGACAACGTGGGACAACGTGGGACAACGTGGGACAACGTGGGACATCGTGGGACAACGTGGGACAACGTGGGACAACGTGGGACATCGTGGGACAACGTGGGACAACGTGGGACAACGTGGGACAAAGTGGGACAACGTGGGACACCGTTGGACACCGTTGGACACCGTTGGACACCGTTGGACATCGTTGGACACCGTGGGACAACGTGGGACAACGTGGGACAACGTGGGAAACCATGGAACAACGTGGGACAACGTGGGACACCGTTGGACATCGTTGGACATCGTTGGACACCGTGGGACAACGTGGGACAACGTGGGACAACGTGGGACAACGTCGGACAACGTGGGACAACGTGGGACATCGTGGGACAACGTGGGACAACGTGGGACAACGTGGGACAACGTGGGACAACGTGGGACACCGTTGGACACCGTGGGACACCGTTGGACACCGTTGGACATCGTTGGACACCGTGGGACAACGTGGGACAACGTGGGACAACGTGGAACAACGTGGGACATCGTGGGACAACGTGGGACAACGTGGGACAACGTGGGACAACGTGGGACATCGTGGGACAACGTGGGACAACGTGGGACAACGTGGGACATCGTGGGACAACGTGGGACAACGTGGGACAACGTGGGACAACGTGGGACATCGTGGGACAACGTGGGACAACGTGGGACAACGTGGGACATCGTGGGACAACGTGGGACAACGTGGGACAACGTGGGACAACGTGGGACAACGTGGGACACCGTTGGACACCGTTGGATACCGTTGGACACCGTTGGACATCGTTGGACACCGTGGGACAACGTGGGACAACGTGGGACAACGTGGGAAACCATGGAACAACGTGGGACAACGTGGGACACCGTTGGACATCGTTGGACATCGTTGGACACCGTGGGACAACGTGGGACAACGTGGGACAACGTGGGACAACGTCGGACAACGTGGGACAACGTGGGACAACGTGGGACAACGTGGGACAACGTGGGACAACGTGGGACAACGTGGGACAACGTGGGACAACGTGGGACACCGTTGGACACCGTGGGACACCGTTGGACACCGTTGGACATCGTTGGACATCGTTGGACATCGTTGGACATCGTTGGACACCGTTGGACACCGTTGGACACCGTTGGACATCGTTGGACACCGTGGGACAACGTGGGACAACGTGGGACAACGTGGGACAACGTGGGACAACGTGGGACACCGTTGGACACCGTGGGACACCGTTGGACACCGTTGGACATCGTTGGACACCGTGGGACAACGTGGGACAACGTGGGACAACGTGGGACAACGTGGGACATCGTGGGACACCGTTGGACACCGTGGGACACCGTTGGACACCGTTGGACATCGTTGGACACCGTGGGACAACGTGGGACAACGTGGGACAACGTGGGACAACGTGGGACATCGTGGGACAACGTGGGACAACGTGGGACAACGTGGGACAACGTGGGACATCGTGGGACAACGTGGGACAACGTGGGACAACGTGGGACATCGTGGGACAACGTGGGACAACGTAGGACATCGTGGGACAACGTGGGACAACGTGGGACACCGTTGGACACCGTTGGACACCGTTGGACACCGTTGGACATCGTTGGACACCGTGGGACAACGTGGGACAACGTGGGACAACGTGGGAAACCATGGAACAACGTGGGACAACGTGGGACACCGTTGGACATCGTTGGACATCGTTGGACACCGTGGGACAACGTGGGACAACGTGGGACAACGTGGGACAACGTCGGACAACGTGGGACAACGTGGGACAACGTGGGACAACGTGGGACAACGTGGGACAACGTGGGACAACGTGGGACAACGTGGGACAACGTGGGACAACGTGGGACAACGTGGGACAACGTGGGACATCGTTGGACACCGTTGGACACCGTGGGACAACGTGGGACAACGTGGGACAACGTGGGACAACGTGGGACAACGTGGGACAACGTGGGACAACGTGGGACAACGTGGGACAACGTGGGACAACGTGGGACAACGTGGGACAACGTGGGACAACGTGGGACATCGTGGGACAACGTGGGACAACGTGGGACAACGTGGGACAACGTGGGACAACGTGGGACATCGTGGGACAACGTGGGACAACGTGGGACAACGTGGGACAACGTGGGACAACGTGGGACACCGTTGGACATCGTTGGACACCGTGGGACAACGTGGGACAACGTGGGACAACGTGGGACACCGTTGGACACCGTTGGACACCGTTGGACACCGTTGGACATCGTTGGACACCGTGGGACAACGTGGGACAACGTGGGACAACGTGGGACAACGTGGGACAACGTGGGAAACCATGGAACAACGTGGGACAACGTGGGACACCGTTGGACATCGTTGGACAACGTGGGACAACGTGGGACAACGTGGGACAACGTGGGACAACGTGGGACAACGTGGGACAACGTGGGACACCGTTGGACAACGTGGGACACCGTTGGACATCGTTGGACACCGTGGGACAACGTGGGACAACGTGGGACCACGTGGGACAACGTGGGCAACGTGGGACAACGTGGGACAACTTGGGACAACGTGGGACAACGTGGGACAACGTGGGACAACGTGGGACATCGTGGGACAACGTGGGACAACGTGGGACACCGTTGGACACCGTTGGACACCGTTGGACACCGTTGGACATCGTTGGACACCGTGGGACAACGTGGGACAACGTGGGACAACGTGGGACAACGTGGGACAACGTGGGAAACCATGGAACAACGTGGGACAACGTGGGACACCGTTGGACACCGTGGGACAACGTGGGACAACGTGGGACAACGTGGGAAACCATGGAACAACGTGGGACAACGTGGGACACCGTTGGACATCGTTGGACATCGTTGGACACCGTGGGACAACGTGGGACAACGTGGGAAAACGTGGGACAACGTGGGACATCGTTGGACACCGTTGGACACCGTGGGACAACGTGGGACAACGTGGGACAACGTGGGACAACGTGGGACAACGTGGGACAACGTGGGACAACGTGGGACAACGTGGGACAACGTGGGACAACGTGGGACAACGTGGGACAACGTGGGACAACGTGGGACAACGTGGGACATCGTGGGACAACGTGGGACAACGTGGGACAACGTGGGACAACGTGGGACAACGTGGGACACCGTTGGACATCGTTGGACACCGTGGGACAACGTGGGACAACGTGGGACAACGTGGGACACCGTTGGACACCGTTGGACACCGTTGGACACCGTTGGACATCGTTGGACACCGTGGGACAACGTGGGACAACGTGGGACAACGTGGGACAACGTGGGACACCGTTGGACATCGTTGGACACCGTGGGACAACGTGGGACAACGTGGGACCACGTGGGACAACGTGGGACAACGTGGGACAACGTGGGACAACTTGGGACAACGTGGGACAACGTGGGACAACGTGGGACAACGTGGGACAACGTGGGACATCGTGGGACAACGTGGGACAACGTGGGACAACGTGGGACATCGTTGGACACCGTGGGACAACGTGGGACAACGTGGGACAACGTGGGAAACCATGGAACAACGTGGGACAACGTGGGACACCGTTGGACATCGTTGGACATCGTTGGACACCGTGGGACAACGTGGGACAACGTGGGAAAACGTGGGACAACGTGGGACATCGTTGGACACCGTTGGACACCGTGGGACAACGTGGGACAACGTGGGACAACGTGGGACAACGTGGGACAACGTGGGACAACGTGGGACAACGTGGGACAACGTGGGACAACGTGGGACAACGTGGGACAACGTGGGACAACGTGGGACAACGTGGGACAACGTGGGACATCGTGGGACAACGTGGGACAACGTGGGACAACGTGGGACACCGTTGGACATCGTTGGACACCGTTGGACATCGTTGGACACCGTGGGACAACGTGGGACAACGTGGGACAACGTGGGACACCGTTGGACACCGTTGGACACCGTTGGACACCGTTGGACATCGTTGGACACCGTGGGACAACGTGGGACAACGTGGGACAACGTGGGACAACGTGGGACAACGTGGGAAACCATGGAACAACGTGGGACAACGTGGGACACCGTTGGACATCGTTGGACAACGTGGGACAACGTGGGACAACGTGGGACAACGTGGGACAACGTGGGACAACGTGGGACAACGTGGGACACCGTTGGACAACGTGGGACACCGTTGGACATCGTTGGACACCGTGGGACAACGTGGGACAACGTGGGACCACGTGGGACAACGTGGGACAACGTGGGACAACGTGGGACAACTTGGGACAACGTGGGACAACGTGGGACAACGTGGGACAACGTGGGACATCGTGGGACAACGTGGGACAACGTGGAACAACGTGGGACAACGTGGGACAACGTGGGACACCGTTGGACATCGTTGGACACCGTGGGACACCGTGGGACAACGTGGGACAACGTGGGACAACGTGGGACAACGTGGGACAACGTGGGAAACCATGGAACAACGTGGGACAACGTGGGACACCGTTGGACATCGTTGGACAACGTGGGACAACGTGGGACCACGTGGGACAACGTGGGACAACGTGGGACAACGTGGGACACCGTTGGACACCGTGGGACACCGTTGGACACCGTTGGACATCGTTGGACACCGTGGGACAACGTGGGACAACGTGGGACAACGTGGGACAACGTGGGACAACGTGGGACAACGTGGGACAACGTGGGACAACGTGGGACAACGTGGGACAACGTGGGACAACGTGGGACAACGTGGGACACCGTTGGACAACGTGGGACACCGTTGGACATCGTTGGACACCGTGGGACAACGTGGGACAACGTGGGACAACGTGGGACAACGTGGGACAACGTGGGACACCGTTGGACATCGTTGGACATCGTTGGACATCGTTGGACACCGTTGGACACCGTTGGACAACGTGGGACATCGTGGGACACCGTGGGACAACGTGGGACAACGTGGGACAACGTGGGACAACGTGGGACAACGTGGGACAACGTGGGACATCGTGGGACAACGTGGGACAACGTGGGACAACGTGGGACAACGTGGGACAACGTGGGACACCGTTGGACACCGTGGGACACCGTTGGACACCGTTGGACATCGTTGGACACCGTGGGACAACGTGGGACAACGTGGGACAACGTGGGACAACGTGGGACATCGTGGGACAACGTGGGACAACGTGGGACAACGTGGGACAACGTGGGACATCGTGGGACAACGTGGGACAACGTGGGACAACGTGGGACATCGTGGGACAACGTGGGACAACGTGGGACAACGTGGGACAAAGTGGGACAACGTGGGACACCGTTGGACACCGTTGGACACCGTTGGACACCGTTGGACATCGTTGGACACCGTGGGACAACGTGGGACAACGTGGGACAACGTGGGAAACCATGGAACAACGTGGGACAACGTGGGACACCGTTGGACATCGTTGGACATCGTTGGACACCGTGGGACAACGTGGGACAACGTGGGACAACGTGGGACAACGTCGGACAACGTGGGACAACGTGGGACATCGTGGGACAACGTGGGACAACGTGGGACAACGTGGGACAACGTGGGACAACGTGGGACACCGTTGGACACCGTGGGACACCGTTGGACACCGTTGGACATCGTTGGACACCGTGGGACAACGTGGGACAACGTGGGACAACGTGGGACAACGTGGGACAACGTGGGACAACGTGGGACAACGTGGGACAACGTGGGACAACGTGGGACAACGTGGGACAACGTGGGACAACGTGGGACACCGTTGGACATCGTTGGACAACGTGGGACAACGTGGGACAACGTGGGACAACGTGGGACAACGTGGGACACCGTTGGACACCGTTGGACATCGTTGGACACCGTGGGACAACGTGGGACAACGTGGGACAACGTGGGACAACGTGGGACAACGTGGGACAACGTGGGACAACGTGGGACAACGTGGGACAACGTGGGACAACGTGGGACATCGTGGGACAACGTGGGACAACGTGGGACAACGTGGGACATCGTGGGACAACGTGGGACAACGTGGGACAACGTGGGACAACGTGGGACAACGTGGGACATCGTTGGACACCGTTGGACACCGTGGGACAACGTGGGACAACGTGGGACAACGTGGGACAACGTGGGACAACGTGGGACAACGTGGGACAACGTGGGACAACGTGGGACAACGTGGGACAACGTGGGACAACGTGGGACAACGTGGGACAACGTGGGACAACGTGGGACATCGTGGGACAACGTGGGACAACGTGGGACAACGTGGGACAACGTGGGACAACGTGGGACATCGTGGGACAACGTGGGACAACGTGGGACAACGTGGGACAACGTGGGACAACGTGGGACACCGTTGGACATCGTTGGACACCGTGGGACAACGTGGGACAACGTGGGACAACGTGGGACACCGTTGGACACCGTTGGACACCGTTGGACACCGTTGGACATCGTTGGACACCGTGGGACAACGTGGGACAACGTGGGACAACGTGGGACAACGTGGGACAACGTGGGACAACGTGGGACAACGTGGGAAACCATGGAACAACGTGGGACAACGTGGGACACCGTTGGACACCGTGGGACAACGTGGGACAACGTGGGACAACGTGGGAAACCATGGAACAACGTGGGACAACGTGGGACACCGTTGGACATCGTTGGACATCGTTGGACACCGTGGGACAACGTGGGACAACGTGGGAAAACGTGGGACAACGTGGGACATCGTTGGACACCGTTGGACACCGTGGGACAACGTGGGACAACGTGGGACAACGTGGGACAACGTGGGACAACGTGGGACAACGTGGGACAACGTGGGACAACGTGGGACAACGTGGGACAACGTGGGACAACGTGGGACAACGTGGGACAACGTGGGACAACGTGGGACATCGTGGGACAACGTGGGACAACGTGGGACAACGTGGGACAACGTGGGACAACGTGGGACACCGTTGGACATCGTTGGACACCGTGGGACAACGTGGGACAACGTGGGACAACGTGGGACACCGTTGGACACCGTTGGACACCGTTGGACACCGTTGGACATCGTTGGACACCGTGGGACAACGTGGGACAACGTGGGACAACGTGGCACAACGTGGGACACCGTTGGACATCGTTGGACACCGTGGGACAACGTGGGACAACGTGGGACCACGTGGGACAACGTGGGACAACGTGGGACAACGTGGGACAACTTGGGACAACGTGGGACAACGTGGGACAACGTGGGACAACGTGGGACAACGTGGGACATCGTGGGACAACGTGGGACAACGTGGGACAACGTGGGACAACGTGGGACAACGTGGGACAACGTGGGACAACGTGGGACACCGTTGGACAACGTGGGACA
>NW_025963665.1:0-109135 GCF_910591885.1 Bombus terrestris | reverse complement strand
CCACGTTGTCCCACGTTGTCCCACGGTGTCCAACGATGTCCAACGGTGTCCAACGGTGTCCAACGGTGTCCAACGGTGTCCCACGTTGTCCCACGTTGTCCCACGTTGTCCCACGGTGTCCAACGATGTCCAACGGTGTCCAACGGTGTCCAACGGTGTCCAACGGTGTCCCACGTTGTCCCACGTTGTCCCACGTTGTCCCACGTTGTCCCACGTTGTCCCACGTTGTCCCACGTTGTCCCACGTTGTCCCACGTTGTCCCACGTTGTCCCACGTTGTCCCACGTTTTCCCACGTTGTCCCACGTTGTCCCACGGTGTCCAACGATGTCCAACGGTGTCCCACGTTGTCCAACGGTGTCCCACGTTGTCCCACGTTGTCCCACGTTGTCCCACGTTGTCCCACGTTGTCCCACGTTGTCCCACGTTGTCCCACGTTGTCCCACGTTGTCCCACGTTGTCCCACGTTGTCCCACGTTTTCCCACGTTGTCCCACGTTGTCCCACGGTGTCCAACGATGTCCAACGGTGTCCCACGTTGTCCAACGGTGTCCAACGGTGTCCCACGTTGTCCCACGTTGTCCCACGTTGTCCCACGGTGTCCAACGATGTCCAACGGTGTCCCACGTTGTCCCACGTTGTCCCACGTTGTCCCACGTTGTCCCACGTTGTCCCACGTTGTCCCACGTTGTCCCACGTTGTCCCACGTTGTCCCACGTTGTCCCACGTTGTCCCACGTTGTCCCACGTTGTCCCACGTTGTCCCACGTTTTCCCACGTTGTCCCACGTTGTCCCACGGTGTCCAACGATGTCCAACGGTGTCCCACGTTGTCCAACGGTGTCCCACGTTGTCCCACGTTGTCCCACGTTGTCCCACGTTGTCAAACGATGTCCCACGTTGTCCCACGTTGTCCCACGGTGTCCAACGATGTCCAACGGTGTCCAACGGTGTCCAACGGTGTCCAACGGTGTCCCACGTTGTCCCACGTTGTCCCACCTTGTCCCACGGTGTCCAACGATGTCCAACGGTGTCCCACGTTGTCCCACGTTGTCCCACGTTGTCCCACGTTGTCCCACGTTGTCCCACGATGTCCCACGTTGTCCCACGTTGTCCCACGTTGTCCCACGTTGTCCCACGTTGTCCCACGTTGTCCCACGTTGTCCCACGGTGTCCAACGGTTTCCCACGGTGTCCAACGGTGTCCAACGGTGTCCAACGGTGTCCCACGTTGTCCCACGTTGTCCCACCTTGTCCCACGGTGTCCAACGATGTCCAACGGTGTCCCACGTTGTCCCACGTTGTCCCACGTTGTCCCACGTTGTCCCACGTTGTCCCACGATGTCCCACGTTGTCCCACGTTGTCCCACGTTTTCCCACGTTGTCCCACGTTGTCCCACGGTGTCCAACGATGTCCAACGGTGTCCAACGGTTTCCCACGGTGTCCAACGTTGTCCCACGTTGTCCCACGTTGTCCCACGTTGTCCCACGTTGTCCCACGTTGTCCCACGTTGTCCCACGTTGTCAAACGATGTCCCACGTTGTCCCACGTTGTCCCACGTTGTCCCACGTTGTCCCACGTTGTCCCACGTTGTCCCACGTTGTCCCACGTTGTCCCACGTTGTCCCACGTTTTCCCACGTTGTCCCACGTTGTCCCACGTTGTCCCACGTTGTCCCACGTTGTCCCACGTTGTCCCACGTTGTCCCACGGTGTCCCACGGTGTCCAACGGTGTCCCACGTTGTCCCACGTTGTCCCACGTTGTCCCACGTTGTCCCACGTTGTCCCACGTTGTCCAACGATGTCCAACGGTGTCCCACGTTGTCCCACGTTTTTCCATGGTTTCCCACGTTGTCCCACGTTGTCCCACGTTGTCCCACGGTGTCCAACGATGTCCAACGGTGTCCAACGGTGTCCAACGGTGTCCAACGGTGTCCCACGTTGTCCCACGTTGTCCCACGTTGTCCCACGGTGTCCAACGATGTCCAACGGTGTCCCACGTTGTCCCACGTTGTCCCACGTTGTCCCACGTTGTCCCACGTTGTCCCACGTTGTCCCACGTTGTCCCACGTTGTCCCACGTTGTCCCACGTTGTCCCACGTTTTCCCACGTTGTCCCACGTTGTCCCACGGTGTCCAACGATGTCCAACGGTGTCCCACGTTGTCCAACGGTGTCCCACGTTGTCCCACGTTGTCCCACGTTGTCCCACGTTGTCAAACGATGTCCCACGTTGTCCCACGTTGTCCCACGTTGTCCCACGTTGTCCCACGTTGTCCCACGTTGTCCCACGTTGTCCCACGTTGTCCCACGTTGTCCCACGGTGTCCAACGATGTCCAACGGTGTCCAACGGTGTCCCACGGTGTCCAACGTTGTCCCACGTTGTCCCACGATGTCCCACGTTGTCCCACGTTGTCCCACGTTGTCCCACGTTGTCCCACGTTGTCCCACGTTGTCCCACGTTGTCCCACGTTGTCCCACGTTGTCCCACGTTGTCCCACGTTGTCCCACGTTGTCCCACGTTGTCCCACGTTGTCCCACGTTGTCCCACGTTGTCCCACGTTGTCCCACGGTGTCCAACGGTGTCCAACGATGTCCCACGTTGTCCCACGTTGTCCCACGTTGTCCCACGTTGTCCCACGATGTCCCACGTTGTCCCACGTTGTCCCACGTTGTCCCACGTTGTCCCACGTTGTCCCACGTTGTCCCACGTTGTCCCACGTTGTCCCACGTTGTCCCACGTTGTCCCACGTTGTTCCATGGTTTCCCACGTTGTCCCACGTTGTCCCACGTTGTCCCACGTTGTCCAACGGTGTCCAACGGTGTCCCACGGTGTCCAACGGTGTCCCACGTTGTCCCACGTTGTCCCACGTTGTCCCACGTTGTCCCACGTTGTCCCACGTTGTCCAACGATGTCCAACGGTGTCCCACGTTGTCCCACGTTTTTCCATGGTTTCCCACGTTGTCCCACGTTGTCCCACGTTGTCCCACGGTGTCCAACGATGTCCAACGGTGTCCAACGGTGTCCAACGGTGTCCAACGGTGTCCCACGTTGTCCCACGTTGTCCCACGTTGTCCCACGGTGTCCAACGATGTCCAACGGTGTCCCACGTTGTCCCACGTTGTCCCACGTTGTCCCACGTTGTCCCACGTTGTCCCACGATGTCCCACGTTGTCCCACGTTGTCCCACGTTGTCCCACGTTGTCCCACGTTGTCCCACGTTGTCCCACGTTGTCCCACGTTGTCCCACGTTGTCCCACGTTGTCCCACGTTTTCCCACGTTGTCCCACGTTGTCCCACGGTGTCCAACGATGTCCAACGGTGTCCAACGGTTTCCCACGGTGTCCAACGTTGTCCCACGTTGTCCCACGTTGTCCCACGTTGTCCCACGTTGTCCCACGTTGTCCCACGTTGTCCCACGTTGTCAAACGATGTCCCACGTTGTCCCACGTTGTCCCACGTTGTCCCACGTTGTCCCACGTTGTCCCACGTTGTCCCACGTTGTCCCACGTTTTCCCACGTTGTCCCACGTTGTCCCACGGTGTCCAACGATGTCCAACGGTTTGTCCCACGTTGTCCCACGTTGTCCCACGTTGTCCCACGTTGTCCCACGTTGTCCCACGTTGTCCCACGTTGTCCCACGGTGTCCAACGATGTCCAACGGTGTCCAACGGTGTCCCACGGTGTCCAACGTTGTCCCACGTTGTCCCACGATGTCCCACGTTGTCCCACGTTGTCCCACGTTGTCCCACGTTGTCCCACGTTGTCCCACGTTGTCCCACGTTGTCCCACGTTGTCCCACGTTGTCCCACGTTGTCCCACGTTGTCCCACGTTGTCCCACGTTGTCCCACGTTGTCCCACGTTGTCCCACGTTGTCCCACGTTGTCCCACGTTGTCCCACGTTGTCCCACGTTGTCCCACGTTGTCCCACGTTGTCCCACGTTGTCCCACGGTGTCCAACGGTGTCCAACGATGTCCCACGTTGTCCCACGTTGTCCCACGTTGTCCCACGTTGTCCCACGATGTCCCACGTTGTCCCACGTTGTCCCACGTTGTCCCACGTTGTCCCACGTTGTCCCACGTTGTCCCACGTTGTCCCACGTTGTCCCACGTTGTTCCATGGGTTCCCACGTTGTCCCACGTTGTCCCACGTTGTCCCACGTTGTCCCACGGTGTCCAACGATGTCCAACGATGTCCAACGGTGTCCCACGTTGTCCCACGTTGTTCCATGGTTTCCCACGTTGTCCCACGTTGTCCCACGTTGTCCCACGGTGTCCAACGATGTCCAACGGTGTCCAACGGTGTCCAACGGTGTCCAACGGTGTCCCACGTTGTCCCACGTTGTCCCACGTTGTCCCACGATGTCCCACGTTGTCCCACGTTGTTCCATGGTTTCCCACGTTGTCCCACGTTGTCCCACGTTGTCCCACGGTGTCCAACGATGTCCAACGGTGTCCAACGGTGTCCAACGGTGTCCAACGGTGTCCCACGTTGTCCCACGTTGTCCCACGTTGTCCCACGGTGTCCAACGATGTCCAACGGTGTCCAACGGTGTCCAACGGTGTCCAACGGTGTCCCACGTTGTCCCACGTTGTCCCACGTTGTCCCACGTTGTCCCACGTTGTCCCACGTTGTCCCACGTTGTCCCACGTTGTCCCACGTTGTCCCACGTTGTCCCACGTTGTCCCACGTTTTCCCACGTTGTCCCACGTTGTCCCACGGTGTCCAACGATGTCCAACGGTGTCCCACGTTGTCCAACGGTGTCCCACGTTGTCCCACGTTGTCCCACGTTGTCCCACGTTGTCAAACGATGTCCCACGTTGTCCCACGTTGTCCCACGTTGTCCCACGTTGTCCCACGTTGTCCCACGTTGTCCCACGTTGTCCCACGTTGTCCCACGTTGTCCCACGTTGTCCCACGGTGTCCAACGATGTCCAACGGTGTCCAACGGTGTCCCACGGTGTCCAACGGTGTCCCACGTTGTCCCACGTTGTCCCACGTTGTCCCACGTTGTCCCACGTTGTCCCACGTTGTCCCACGTTGTCCAACGATGTCCAACGGTGTCCCACGTTGTCCCACGTTGTTCCATGGTTTCCCACGTTGTCCCACGTTGTCCCACGTTGTCCCACGGTGTCCAACGATGTCCAACGGTGTCCAACGGTGTCCAACGGTGTCCAACGGTGTCCCACGTTGTCCCACGTTGTCCCACGTTGTCCCACGGTGTCCAACGATGTCCAACGGTGTCCCACGTTGTCCCACGTTGTCCCACGTTGTCCCACGTTGTCCCACGTTGTCCCACGTTGTCCCACGTTGTCCCACGTTGTCCCACGATGTCCCACGTTGTCCCACGTTGTCCCACGTTGTCCCACGTTGTCCCACGTTGTCCCACGTTGTCCCACGTTGTCCCACGTTGTCCCACGTTGTCCCACGTTGTCCCACGTTGTCCCACGTTGTCCCACGTTGTCCCACGTTGTCCCACGGTGTCCAACGATGTCCAACGGTGTCCAACGGTGTCCCACGGTGTCCAACGGTGTCCCACGTTGTCCCACGTTGTCCCACGTTGTCCCACGTTGTCCCACGTTGTCCCACGTTGTCCCACGTTGTCCAACGATGTCCAACGGTGTCCCACGTTGTCCCACGTTGTTCCATGGTTTCCCACGTTGTCCCACGTTGTCCCACGTTGTCCCACGGTGTCCAACGATGTCCAACGGTGTCCAACGGTGTCCAACGGTGTCCAACGGTGTCCCACGTTGTCCCACGTTGTCCCACGTTGTCCCACGGTGTCCAACGATGTCCAACGGTGTCCCACGTTGTCCCACGTTGTCCCACGTTGTCCCACGTTGTCCCACGTTGTCCCACGTTGTCCCACGTTGTCCCACGTTGTCCCACGATGTCCCACGTTGTCCCACGTTGTCCCACGTTGTCCCACGTTGTCCCACGTTGTCCCACGTTGTCCCACGTTGTCCCACGTTGTCCCACGTTGTCCCACGTTGTCCCACGTTGTTCCATGGTTTCCCACGTTGTCCCACGTTGTCCCACGTTGTCCCACGTTGTCCCACGGTGTCCAACGATGTCCAACGATGTCCAACGGTGTCCCACGTTGTCCCACGTTGTCCCACGTTGTCCCACGTTGTCCCACGTTGTCCCACGTTGTCCCACGTTGTCCCACGTTGTCCCACGGTGTCCAACGATGTCCAACGGTGTCCAGCGATGTCCAACGGTGTCCCACGTTGTCCCACGTTTTCCCACGTTGTCCCACGTTGTCCCACGGTGTCCAACGATGTCCAACGATGTCCAACGGTGTCCCACGTTGTCCCACGTTGTTCCATGGTTTCCCACGTTGTCCCACGTTGTCCCACGTTGTCCCACGTTGTCCAACGATGTCCAACGGTGTCCCACGTTGTCCCACGTTGTCCCACGTTGTCCCACGTTGTCCCACGTTGTCCCACGTTGTCCCACGTTGTCCCACGTTGTCCCACGTTGTCCCACGTTGTCCCACGTTGTCCCACGTTGTCCCACGTTGTCCCACGTTGTCCCACGGTGTCCAACGGTGTCCAACGATGTCCCACGTTGTCCCACGTTGTCCCACGTTGTCCCACGTTGTCCCACGATGTCCCACGTTGTCCCACGTTGTCCCACGTTGTCCCACGTTGTCCCACGTTGTCCCACGTTGTCCCACGTTGTCCCACGTTGTCCCACGTTGTCCCACGTTGTCCCACGTTGTCCCACGGTGTCCAACGATGTCCAACGGTGTCCAGCGATGTCCAACGGTGTCCCACGTTGTCCCACGTTTTCCCACGTTGTCCCACGTTTTCCCACGTTGTCCCACGTTGTCCCACGGTGTCCAACGATGTCCAACGATGTCCAACGGTGTCCCACGTTGTCCCACGTTGTTCCATGGTTTCCCACGTTGTCCCACGTTGTCCCACGGTGTCCAACGATGTCCAACGGTGTCCAACGGTGTCCAACGGTGTCCAACGGTGTCCCACGTTGTCCCACGTTGTCCCACGTTGTCCCACGTTGTCCCACGTTGTCCCACGTTGTCCAACGATGTCCAACGGTGTCCCACGTTGTCCCACGTTGTCCCACGTTGTCCCACGTTGTCCCACGTTGTCCCACGTTGTCCCACGTTGTCCCACGTTGTCCCACGTTGTCCCACGTTGTCCCACGTTGTCCCACGTTGTCCCACGTTGTCCCACGTTGTCCCACGGTGTCCAACGGTGTCCAACGATGTCCCACGTTGTCCCACGTTGTCCCACGTTGTCCCACGTTGTCCCACGTTGTCCCACGTTGTCCCACGTTGTCCCACGTTGTCCCACGTTGTCCCACGTTGTCCCACGTTGTCCCACGTTGTCCCACATTGTCCCACGTTGTCCCACGTTGTCCGACGTTGTCCCACGTTGTCCCACGTTGTCCCACGTTGTCCCACGTTGTCCCACGGTGTCCAACGATGTCCCACGGTGTCCCACGGTGTCCCACGGTGTCCAACGGTGTCCAACGGTGTCCCACGGTGTCCAACGGTGTCCCACGATGTCCCACGTTGTCCCACGTTGTCCCACGTTGTCCCACGATGTCCCACGTTGTCCAACGATGTCCAACGGTGTCCCACGTTGTCCCACGTTGTCCTACGTTGTCCCACGTTGTCCCACGTTGTCCCACGTTGTCCCACGTTGTCCCACGTTGTCCCACGGTGTCCAACGGTGTCCCACGTTGTCCCACGTTGTCCCACGGTGTCCAACGATGTCCAACGGTGTCCAACGGTGTCCCACGGTGTCCCACGTTGTCCCACGTTGTCCCACGTTGTCCAACGGTGTCCCACGATGTCCAACGATGTCCAACGATGTCCAACGGTGTCCAACGGTGTCCAACGTTGTCCCACGTTGTCCCACGTTGTCCTACGTTGTCCCACGTTGTCCCACGTTGTCCCACGTTGTCCCACGTTGTCCCACGTTGTCCCACGGTGTCCAACGGTGTCCCACGTTGTCCCACGTTGTCCCACGGTGTCCAACGATGTCCAACGGTGTCCAACGGTGTCCCACGGTGTCCCACGTTGTCCCACGTTGTCCCACGTTGTCCAACGGTGTCCCACGATGTCCAACGATGTCCAACGATGTCCAACGGTGTCCAACGGTGTCCCACGTTGTCCCACGTTGTCCCACGTTGTCCCACGGTGTCCAACGGTGTCCCACGATGTCCACCGATGTCCAACGGTGTCCAACGGTGTCCAACGGTGTCCAACGGTGTCCAACGATGTCCCACGTTGTCCCACGTTGTCCCACGTTGTCCCACGGTGTCCAACGATGTCCAACGGTGTCCCACGTTGTCCCACGTTGTCCCACGTTGTCCCACGTTGTCCCACGTTGTCCCACGTTGTCCCACGTTGTCCCACGTTGTCCCACGTTGTCCCACGTTGTCCCACGGTGTCCAACGATGTCCAACGATGTCCAACGGTGTCCAACGGTGTCCCACGTTGTCCCACGTTGTCCCACGTTGTCCCACGTTGTCCCACGGTGTCCAACGATGTCCAACGGTGTCCCACGTTGTCCAACGGTGTCCCACGTTGTCCCACGTTGTCCCACGTTGTCCCACGTTGTCCCACGATGTCCCACGTTGTCCCACGTTGTCCCACGTTGTCCCACGTTGTCCCACGTTGTCCCACGTTGTCCCTCGTTGTCCCACGTTGTCCCACGGTGTCCAACGATGTCCAACGGTGTCCAACGGTGTCCCACGGTGTCCAACGGTGTCCCACGTTGTCCCACGTTGTCCCACGTTGTCCCACGTTGTCCCACGTTGTCCCACGTTGTCCAACGATGTCCAACGGTGTCCCACGTTGTCCCACGTTGTCCCACGGTGTCCCACGTTGTCCCACGTTGTCCCACGTTGTCCCACGTTGTCCCACGTTGTCCCACGTTGTCCCACGTTGTCCCACGTTGTCCCACGGTGTCCAACGATGTCCAACGATGTCCAACGGTGTCCCACGATGTCCAACGATGTCCAACGATGTCCAACGGTGTCCAACGGTGTCCCACGTTGTCCCACGTTGTCCCACGTTGTCCCACGGTGTCCAACGATGTCCCACGTTGTCCCACGTTGTCCCACGTTGTCCCACGTTGTCCCACGGTGTCCAACGATGTCCAACGGTGTCCAGCGATGTCCAACGGTGTCCCACGTTGTCCCACGTTTTCCCACGTTGTCCCACGTTGTCCCACGGTGTCCAACGATGTCCAACGATGTCCAACGGTGTCCCACGTTGTCCCACGTTGTTCCATGGTTTCCCACGTTGTCCCACGTTGTCCCACGTTGTCCCACGTTGTCCCACGTTGTCCAACGGTGTCCAACGGTGTCCCACGGTGTCCAACGTTGTCCCACGTTGTCCCACGTTGTCCCACGTTGTCCCACGTTGTCCCACGTTGTCCCACGTTGTCCAACGATGTCCAACGGTGTCCCACGTTGTCCCACGTTGTCCCACGTTGTCCCACGTTGTCCCACGTTGTCCCACGTTGTCCCACGTTGTCCCACGTTGTCCCACGTTGTCCCACGTTGTCCCACGTTGTCCCACGTTGTCCCACGGTGTCCCACGTTGTCCCACGTTGTCCCACGTTGTCCCACGTTGTCCCACGATGTCCCACGTTGTCCCACGTTGTCCCACGTTGTCCCACGTTGTCCCACGTTGTCCCACGTTGTCCCACGTTGTCCCACGTTGTCCCACGTTGTCCCACGTTGTCCCACGTTGTCCCACGGTGTCCAACGATGTCCAACGGTGTCCAGCGATGTCCAACGGTGTCCCACGTTGTCCCACGTTTTCCCACGTTGTCCCACGTTGTCCCACGGTGTCCAACGATGTCCAACGATGTCCAACGGTGTCCCACGTTGTCCCACGTTGTTCCATGGTTTCCCACGTTGTCCCACGTTGTCCCACGTTGTCCCACGTTGTGCCACGTTGTCCAACGGTGTCCAACGGTGTCCCACGGTGTCCAACGTTGTCCCACGTTGTCCCACGTTGTCCCACGTTGTCCCACGTTGTCCCACGTTGTCCCACGTTGTCCAACGATGTCCAACGGTGTCCCACGTTGTCCCACGTTGTCCCACGTTGTCCCACGTTGTCCCACGTTGTCCCACGTTGTCCCACGTTGTCCCACGTTGTCCCACGTTGTCCCACGTTGTCCCACGTTGTCCCACGTTGTGCCACGTTGTCCCACGTTGTCCAACGGTGTCCAACGGTGTCCCACAGTGTCCAACGTTGTCCCACGTTGTCCCACGTTGTCCCACGTTGTCCCACGTTGTCCCACGTTGTCCAACGATGTCCAACGGTGTCCCACGTTGTCCCACGTTGTCCCACGTTGTCCCACGTTGTCCCACGTTGTCCCACGTTGTCCCACGTTGTCCCACGTTGTCCCACGTTGTCCCACGTTGTCCCACGTTGTCCCACGTTGTCCCACGGTGTCCCACGTTGTCCCACGTTGTCCCACGTTGTCCCACGTTGTCCCACGATGTCCCACGTTGTCCCACGTTGTCCCACGTTGTCCCACGTTGTCCCACGTTGTCCCACGTTGTCCCACGTTGTCCCACGTTGTCCCACGTTGTCCCACGTTGTCCCACGTTGTCCCACGGTGTCCAACGATGTCCAACGGAGTCCAGCGATGTCCAACGGTGTCCCACGTTGTCCCACGTTTTCCCACGTTGTCCCACGTTGTCCCACGGTGTCCAACGATGTCCAACGATGTCCAACGGTGTCCCACGTTGTCCCACGTTGTTCCATGGTTTCCCACGTTGTCCCACGTTGTCCCACGTTGTCCCACGTTGTGCCACGTTGTCCAACGGTGTCCAACGGTGTCCCACGGTGTCCAACGTTGTCCCACGTTGTCCCACGTTGTCCCACGTTGTCCCACGTTGTCCCACGTTGTCCCACGTTGTCCAACGATGTCCAACGGTGTCCCACGTTGTCCCACGTTGTCCCACGTTGTCCCACGTTGTCCCACGTTGTCCCACGTTGTCCCACGTTGTCCCACGTTGTCCCACGTTGTCCCACGTTGTCCCACGTTGTCCCACGTTGTCCCACGGTGTCCAACGGTGTCCAACGATGTCCCACGTTGTCCCACGTTGTCCCACGTTGTCCCACGTTGTCCCACGATGTCCCACGTTGTCCCACGTTGTCCCACGTTGTCCCACGTTGTCCCACGTTGTCCCACGTTGTCCCACGTTGTCCCACATTGTCCCACGTTGTCCCACGTTGTCCGACGTTGTCCCACGTTGTCCCACGTTGTCCCACGTTGTCCCACGTTGTCCCACGGTGTCCAACGATGTCCAACGGTGTCCAACGGTGTCCAACGATGTCCCACGTTGTCCCACGTTGTCCCACGTTGTCCCACGGTGTCCAACGATGTCCAACGGTGTCCCACGTTGTCCCACGTTGTCCCACGTTGTCCCACGTTGTCCCACGTTGTCCCACGTTGTCCCACGTTGTCCCACGTTGTCCCACGTTGTCCCACGTTGTCCCACGGTGTCCAACGATGTCCAACGATGTCCAACGGTGTCCAACGGTGTCCCACGTTGTCCCACGTTGTCCCACGTTGTCCCACGGTGTCCAACGATGTCCAACGGTGTCCCACGTTGTCCCACGTTGTCCCACGTTGTCCCTCGTTGTCCCACGTTGTCCCACGATGTCCCACGTTGTCCCACGTTGCCCCACGTTGTCCCACGTTGTCCCACGTTGTCCCACGTTGTCCCACGTTGTCCCACGTTGTCCCACGTTGTCCCACGTTGTCCCACGGTGTCCAACGATGTCCAACGGTGTCCAGCGATGTCCAACGGTGTCCCACGTTGTCCCACGTTTTCCCACGTTGTCCCACGTTGTCCCACGGTGTCCAACGATGTCCAACGATGTCCAACGGTGTCCCACGTTGTCCCACGTTGTTCCATGGTTTCCCACGTTGTCCCACGTTGTCCCACGTTGTCCCACGTTGTCCCACGTTGTCCAACGGTGTCCAACGGTGTCCCACGGTGTCCAACGTTGTCCCACGTTGTCCCACGTTGTCCCACGTTGTCCCACGTTGTCCCACGTTGTCCCACGTTGTCCAACGATGTCCAACGGTGTCCCACGTTGTCCCACGTTGTCCCACGTTGTCCCACGTTGTCCCACGTTGTCCCACGTTGTCCCACGTTGTCCCACGTTGTCCCACGTTGTCCCACGTTGTCCCACGTTGTCCCACGTTGTCCCACGGTGTCCCACGTTGTCCCACGTTGTCCCACGTTGTCCCACGTTGTCCCACGATGTCCCACGTTGTCCCACGTTGTCCCACGTTGTCCCAAGTTGTCCCACGTTGTCCCACGTTGTCCCACGTTGTCCCACGTTGTCCCACGTTGTCCCACGTTGTCCCACGTTGTCCCACGGTGTCCAACGATGTCCAACGGAGTCCAGCGATGTCCAACGGTGTCCCACGTTGTCCCACGTTTTCCCACGTTGTCCCACGTTGTCCCACGGTGTCCAACGATGTCCAACGATGTCCAACGGTGTCCCACGTTGTCCCACGTTGTTCCATGGTTTCCCACGTTGTCCCACGTTGTCCCACGTTGTCCCACGTTGTGCCACGTTGTCCAACGGTGTCCAACGGTGTCCCACGGTGTCCAACGTTGTCCCACGTTGTCCCACGTTGTCCCACGTTGTCCCACGTTGTCCCACGTTGTCCCACGTTGTCCAACGATGTCCAACGGTGTCCCACGTTGTCCCACGTTGTCCCACGTTGTCCCACGTTGTCCCACGTTGTCCCACGTTGTCCCACGTTGTCCCACGTTGTCCCACGTTGTCCCACGTTGTCCCACGTTGTCCCACGTTGTGCCACGTTGTCCCACGTTGTCCAACGGTGTCCAACGGTGTCCCACACTGTCCAACGTTGTCCCACGTTGTCCCACGTTGTCCCACGTTGTCCCACGTTGTCCCACGTTGTCCAACGATGTCCAACGGTGTCCCACGTTGTCCCACGTTGTCCCACGTTGTCCCACGTTGTCCCACGTTGTCCCACGTTGTCCCACGTTGTCCCACGTTGTCCCACGTTGTCCCACGTTGTCCCACGTTGTCCCACGTTGTCCCACGGTGTCCCACGTTGTCCCACGTTGTCCCACGTTGTCCCACGTTGTCCCACGATGTCCCACGTTGTCCCACGTTGTCCCACGTTGTCCCACGTTGTCCCACGTTGTCCCACGTTGTCCCACGTTGTCCCACGTTGTCCCACGTTGTCCCACGTTGTCCCACGTTGTCCCACGGTGTCCAACGATGTCCAACGGAGTCCAGCGATGTCCAACGGTGTCCCACGTTGTCCCACGTTTTCCCACGTTGTCCCACGTTGTCCCACGGTGTCCAACGATGTCCAACGATGTCCAACGGTGTCCCACGTTGTCCCACGTTGTTCCATGGTTTCCCACGTTGTCCCACGTTGTCCCACGTTGTCCCACGTTGTGCCACGTTGTCCAACGGTGTCCAACGGTGTCCCACGGTGTCCAACGTTGTCCCACGTTGTCCCACGTTGTCCCACGTTGTCCCACGTTGTCCCACGTTGTCCCACGTTGTCCAACGATGTCCAACGGTGTCCCACGTTGTCCCACGTTGTCCCACGTTGTCCCACGTTGTCCCACGTTGTCCCACGTTGTCCCACGTTGTCCCACGTTGTCCCACGTTGTCCCACGTTGTCCCACGTTGTCCCACGTTGTCCCACGGTGTCCAACGGTGTCCAACGATGTCCCACGTTGTCCCACGTTGTCCCACGTTGTCCCACGTTGTCCCACGATGTCCCACGTTGTCCCACGTTGTCCCACGTTGTCCCACGTTGTCCCACGTTGTCCCACGTTGTCCCACGTTGTCCCACATTGTCCCACGTTGTCCCACGTTGTCCGACGTTGTCCCACGTTGTCCCACGTTGTCCCACGTTGTCCCACGTTGTCCCACGGTGTCCAACGATGTCCAACGGTGTCCAACGGTGTCCAACGATGTCCCACGTTGTCCCACGTTGTCCCACGTTGTCCCACGGTGTCCAACGATGTCCAACGGTGTCCCACGTTGTCCCACGTTGTCCCACGTTGTCCCACGTTGTCCCACGTTGTCCCACGTTGTCCCACGTTGTCCCACGTTGTCCCACGTTGTCCCACGTTGTCCCACGGTGTCCAACGATGTCCAACGATGTCCAACGGTGTCCAACGGTGTCCCACGTTGTCCCACGTTGTCCCACGTTGTCCCACGGTGTCCAACGATGTCCAACGGTGTCCCACGTTGTCCCACGTTGTCCCACGTTGTCCCTCGTTGTCCCACGTTGTCCCACGATGTCCCACGTTGTCCCACGTTGCCCCACGTTGTCCCACGTTGTCCCACGTTGTCCCACGTTGTCCCACGTTGTCCCACGTTGTCCCACGTTGTCCCACGTTGTCCCACGGTGTCCAACGATGTCCAACGGTGTCCAGCGATGTCCAACGGTGTCCCACGATGTCCAACGATGTCCAACGATGTCCAACGGTGTCCAACGGTGTCCCACGTTGTCCCACGTTGTCCCACGTTGTCCCACGGTGTCCCACGTTGTCCCACGTTGTCCCACGATGTCCCACGTTGTCCCACGTTGTCCCACGTTGTCCCACGTTGTCCCACGTTGTCCCACGTTGTCCCACGTTGTCCCACGTTGTCCCACGTTTTCCCACGTTGTCCCACGTTGTCCCACGGTGTCCAACGATGTCCAACGGTGTCCCACGTTGTCCAACGGTGTCCCACGTTGTCCCACGTTGTCCCACGTTGTCCCACGTTGTCAAACGATGTCCCACGTTGTCCCACGTTGTCCCACGTTGTCCCACGTTGTCCCACGTTGTCCCACGTTGTCCCACGTTGTCCCACGTTGTCCCACGTTGTCCCACGTTGTCCCACGTTGTCCCACGTTGTCCCACGTTGTCCAACGATGTCCAACGGTGTCCAACGGTGTCCCACGGTGTCCAACGTTGTCCCACGTTGTCCCACGATGTCCCACGTTGTCCCACGTTGTCCCACGTTGTCCCACGTTGTCCCACGTTGTCCCACGTTGTCCCACGTTGTCCCACGTTGTCCCACGTTGTCCCACGTTGTCCCACGTTGTCCCACGTTGTCCCACGTTGTCCCACGTTGTCCCACGTTGTCCCACGTTGTCCCCACGTTGTCCCCCGTTGTCCACGTTGTCCCACGTTGTCCCACGTTGTCCCACGTTGTCCCACGTTGTCCCACGTTGTCCCACGTTGTTCCATGGGGTCCCACGTTGTCCCACGTTGTCCCACGTTGTCCCACGTTGTCCCACGGTGTCCAACGATGTCCAACGATGTCCAACGGTGTCCCACGTTGTCCCACGTTGTTCCATGGTTTCCCACGTTGTCCACGTTGTCCCACGTTGTCCCACGGTGTCCAACGATGTCCAACGGTGTCCAACGGTGTCCAACGGTGTCCAACGGTGTCCCACGTTGTCCCACGTTGTCCCACGTTGTCCCACGATGTCCCACGTTGTCCCACGTTGTTCATGGTTTCCCACGTTGTCCCACGTTGTCCCACGTTGTCCCACGGTGTCCAACGATGTCCAACGGTGTCCAACGGTGTCCAACGGTGTCCAACGGTGTCCCACGTTGTCCCACGTTGTCCCACGTTGTCCCACGGTGTCCAACGATGTCCAACGGTGTCCAACGGTGTCCAACGGTGTCCAACGGTGTCCCACGTTGTCCCACGTTGTCCCACGTTGTCCCACGTTGTCCCACGTTGTCCCACGTTGTCCCACGTTGTCCCACGTTGTCCCACGTTGTCCCACGTTGTCCCACGTTGTCCCACGTTGTCCCACGTTGTCCCACGTTTTCCCACGTTGTCCCACGTTGTCCCACGGTGTCCAACGATGTCCAACGGTGTCCCACGTTGTCCAACGGTGTCCCACGTTGTCCCACGTTGTCCCACGTTGTCCCACGTTGTCAAACGATGTCCCACGTTGTCCCACGTTGTCCCACGTTGTCCCACGTTGTCCCACGTTGTCCCACGTTGTCCCACGTTGTCCCACGTTGTCCCACGTTGTCCCACGTTGTCCCACGGTGTCCAACGATGTCCAACGGTGTCCAACGGTGTCCCACGGTGTCCAACGGTGTCCCACGTTGTCCCACGTTGTCCCACGTTGTCCCACGTTGTCCCACGTTGTCCCACGTTGTCCCACGTTGTCCAACGATGTCCAACGGTGTCCCACGTTGTCCCACGTTGTTCCATGGTTTCCCACGTTGTCCCACGTTGTCCCACGTTGTCCCACGGTGTCCAACGATGTCCAACGGTGTCCAACGGTGTCCAACGGTGTCCAACGGTGTCCCACGTTGTCCCACGTTGTCCCACGTTGTCCCACGGTGTCCAACGATGTCCAACGGTGTCCCACGTTGTCCCACGGTGTCCCACGTTGTCCCACGTTGTCCCACGTTGTCCCACGTTGTCCCACGTTGTCCCACGTTGTCCCACGATGTCCCACGTTGTCCCACGTTGTCCCACGTTGTCCCACGTTGTCCCACGTTGTCCCACGTTGTCCCACGTTGTCCCACGTTGTCCCACGTTGTCCCACGTTGTCCCACGTTGTTCCATGGTTTCCCACGTTGTCCCACGTTGTCCCACGTTGTCCCACGTTGTCCCACGGTGTCCAACGATGTCCAACGATGTCCAACGGTGTCCCACGTTGTCCCACGTTGTCCCACGTTGTCCCACGTTGTCCCACGTTGTCCCACGTTGTCCCACGTTGTCCCACGTTGTCCCACGGTGTCCAACGATGTCCAACGGTGTCCAGCGATGTCCAACGGTGTCCCACGTTGTCCCACGTTTTCCCACGTTGTCCCACGTTGTCCCACGGTGTCCAACGATGTCCAACGATGTCCAACGGTGTCCCACGTTGTCCCACGTTGTTCCATGGTTTCCCACGTTGTCCCACGTTGTCCCACGTTGTCCCACGTTGTCCAACGATGTCCAACGGTGTCCCACGTTGTCCCACGTTGTCCCACGTTGTCCCACGTTGTCCCACGTTGTCCCACGTTGTCCCACGTTGTCCCACGTTGTCCCACGTTGTCCCACGTTGTCCCACGTTGTCCCACGTTGTCCCACGTTGTCCCACGTTGTCCCACGGTGTCCAACGGTGTCCAACGATGTCCCACGTTGTCCCACGTTGTCCCACGTTGTCCCACGTTGTCCCACGATGTCCCACGTTGTCCCACGTTGTCCCACGTTGTCCCACGTTGTCCCACGTTGTCCCACGTTGTCCCACGTTGTCCCACGTTGTCCCACGTTGTCCCACGTTGTCCCACGTTGTCCCACGGTGTCCAACGATGTCCAACGGTGTCCAGCGATGTCCAACGGTGTCCCACGTTGTCCCACGTTGTCCCACGTTGTCCCACGTTTTCCCACGTTGTCCCACGTTGTCCCACGGTGTCCAACGATGTCCAACGATGTCCAACGGTGTCCCACGTTGTCCCACGTTGTTCCATGGTTTCCCACGTTGTCCCACGTTGTCCCACGGTGTCCAACGATGTCCAACGGTGTCCAACGGTGTCCAACGGTGTCCAACGGTGTCCCACGTTGTCCCACGTTGTCCCACGTTGTCCCACGTTGTCCCACGTTGTCCCACGTTGTCCAACGATGTCCAACGGTGTCCCACGTTGTCCCACGTTGTCCCACGTTGTCCCACGTTGTCCCACGTTGTCCCACGTTGTCCCACGTTGTCCCACGTTGTCCCACGTTGTCCCACGTTGTCCCACGTTGTCCCACGTTGTCCCACGGTGTCCAACGGTGTCCAACGATGTCCCACGTTGTCCCACGTTGTCCCACGTTGTCCCACGTTGTCCCACGATGTCCCACGTTGTCCCACGTTGTCCCACGTTGTCCCACGTTGTCCCACGTTGTCCCACGTTGTCCCACGTTGTCCCACATTGTCCCACGTTGTCCCACGTTGTCCGACGTTGTCCCACGTTGTCCCACGTTGTCCCACGTTGTCCCACGTTGTCCCACGGTGTCCAACGATGTCCAACGGTGTCCAACGGTGTCCCACGGTGTCCAACGGTGTCCAACGGTGTCCCACGGTGTCCAACGGTGTCCCACGATGTCCCACGTTGTCCCACGTTGTCCCACGTTGTCCCACGATGTCCCACGTTGTCCAACGATGTCCAACGGTGTCCCACGTTGTCCCACGTTGTCCTACGTTGTCCCACGTTGTCCCACGTTGTCCCACGTTGTCCCACGTTGTCCCACGTTGTCCCACGGTGTCCAACGGTGTCCCACGTTGTCCCACGTTGTCCCACGGTGTCCAACGATGTCCAACGGTGTCCAACGGTGTCCCACGGTGTCCCACGTTGTCCCACGTTGTCCCACGTTGTCCAACGGTGTCCCACGATGTCCAACGATGTCCAACGATGTCCAACGGTGTCCAACGGTGTCCAACGTTGTCCCACGTTGTCCCACGTTGTCCTACGTTGTCCCACGTTGTCCCACGTTGTCCCACGTTGTCCCACGTTGTCCCACGTTGTCCCACGGTGTCCAACGGTGTCCCACGTTGTCCCACGTTGTCCCACGGTGTCCAACGATGTCCAACGGTGTCCAACGGTGTCCCACGGTGTCCCACGTTGTCCCACGTTGTCCCACGTGGTCCAACGGTGTCCCACGATGTCCAACGATGTCCAACGATGTCCAACGGTGTCCAACGGTGTCCCACGTTGTCCCACGTTGTCCCACGTTGTCCCACGGTGTCCAACGGTGTCCCACGATGTCCACCGATGTCCAACGGTGTCCAACGGTGTCCAACGGTGTCCAACGGTGTCCAACGATGTCCCACGTTGTCCCACGTTGTCCCACGTTGTCCCACGGTGTCCAACGATGTCCAACGGTGTCCCACGTTGTCCCACGTTGTCCCACGTTGTCCCACGTTGTCCCACGTTGTCCCACGTTGTCCCACGTTGTCCCACGTTGTCCCACGTTGTCCCACGGTGTCCAACGATGTCCAACGATGTCCAACGGTGTCCAACGGTGTCCCACGTTGTCCCACGTTGTCCCACGTTGTCCCACGTTGTCCCACGGTGTCCAACGATGTCCAACGGTGTCCCACGTTGTCCAACGGTGTCCCACGTTGTCCCACGTTGTCCCACGTTGTCCCACGTTGTCCCACGATGTCCCACGTTGTCCCACGTTGTCCCACGTTGTCCCACGTTGTCCCACGTTGTCCCACGTTGTCCCTCGTTGTCCCACGTTGTCCCACGGTGTCCAACGATGTCCAACGGTGTCCAACGGTGTCCCACGGTGTCCAACGGTGTCCCACGTTGTCCCACGTTGTCCCACGTTGTCCCACGTTGTCCCACGTTGTCCCACGTTGTCCAACGATGTCCAACGGTGTCCCACGTTGTCCCACGTTGTCCCACGTTGTCCCACGTTGTCCCACGTTGTCCCACGTTGTCGCACGTTGTCCCACGTTGTCCCACGTTGTCCCACGTTGTCCCACGTTGTCCCACGGTGTCCAACGATGTCCAACGATGTCCAACGGTGTCCCACGATGTCCAACGATGTCCAACGATGTCCAACGGTGTCCAACGGTGTCCCACGTTGTCCCACGTTGTCCCGCGTTGTCCCACGGTGTCCAACGATGTCCCACGTTGTCCCACGTTGTCCCACGTTGTCCCACGTTGTCCCACGGTGTCCAACGATGTCCAACGGTGTCCAGCGATGTCCAACGGTGTCCCACGTTGTCCCACGTTTTCCCACGTTGTCCCACGTTGTCCCACGGTGTCCAACGATGTCCAACGATGTCCAACGGTGTCCCACGTTGTCCCACGTTGTTCCATGGTTTCCCACGTTGTCCCACGTTGTCCCACGTTGTCCCACGTTGTCCCACGTTGTCCAACGGTGTCCAACGGTGTCCCACGGTGTCCAACGTTGTCCCACGTTGTCCCACGTTGTCCCACGTTGTCCCACGTTGTCCCACGTTGTCCCACGTTGTCCAACGATGTCCAACGGTGTCCCACGTTGTCCCACGTTGTCCCACGTTGTCCCACGTTGTCCCACGTTGTCCCACGTTGTCCCACGTTGTCCCACGTTGTCCCACGTTGTCCCACGTTGTCCCACGTTGTCCCACGTTGTCCCACGGTGTCCCACGTTGTCCCACGTTGTCCCACGTTGTCCCACGTTGTCCCACGATGTCCCACGTTGTCCCACGTTGTCCCACGTTGTCCCACGTTGTCCCACGTTGTCCCACGTTGTCCCACGTTGTCCCACGTTGTCCCACGTTGTCCCACGTTGTCCCACGTTGTCCCACGGTGTCCAACGATGTCCAACGGAGTCCAGCGATGTCCAACGGTGTCCCACGTTGTCCCACGTTTTCCCACGTTGTCCCACGTTGTCCCACGGTGTCCAACGATGTCCAACGATGTCCAACGGTGTCCCACGTTGTCCCACGTTGTTCCATGGTTTCCCACGTTGTCCCACGTTGTCCCACGTTGTCCCACGTTGTGCCACGTTGTCCAACGGTGTCCAACGGTGTCCCACGGTGTCCAACGTTGTCCCACGTTGTCCCACGTTGTCCCACGTTGTCCCACGTTGTCCCACGTTGTCCCACGTTGTCCAACGTTGTCCAACGGTGTCCCACGTTGTCCCACGTTGTCCCACGTTGTCCCACGTTGTCCCACGTTGTCCCACGTTGTCCCACGTTGTCCCACGTTGTCCCACGTTGTCCCACGTTGTCCCACGTTGTCCCACGTTGTGCCACGTTGTCCCACGTTGTCCAACGGTGTCCAACGGTGTCCCACAGTGTCCCACGTTGTCCCACGTTGTCCCACGTTGTCCCACGTTGTCCCACGTTGTCCCACGTTGTCCAACGATGTCCAACGGTGTCCCACGTTGTCCCACGTTGTCCCACGTTGTCCCACGTTGTCCCACGTTGTCCCACGTTGTCCCACGTTGTCCCACGTTGTCCCACGTTGTCCCACGTTGTCCCACGTTGTCCCACGTTGTCCCACGGTGTCCCACGTTGTCCCACGTTGTCCCACGTTGTCCCACGTTGTCCCACGATGTCCCACGTTGTCCCACGTTGTCCCACGTTGTCCCACGTTGTCCCACGTTGTCCCACGTTGTCCCACGTTGTCCCACGTTGTCCCACGTTGTCCCACGTTGTCCCACGTTGTCCCACGGTGTCCAACGATGTCCAACGGAGTCCAGCGATGTCCAACGGTGTCCCACGTTGTCCCACGTTTTCCCACGTTGTCCCACGTTGTCCCACGGTGTCCAACGATGTCCAACGATGTCCAACGGTGTCCCACGTTGTCCCACGTTGTTCCATGGTTTCCCACGTTGTCCCACGTTGTCCCACGTTGTCCCACGTTGTGCCACGTTGTCCAACGGTGTCCAACGGTGTCCCACGGTGTCCAACGTTGTCCCACGTTGTCCCACGTTGTCCCACGTTGTCCCACGTTGTCCCACGTTGTCCCACGTTGTCCAACGATGTCCAACGGTGTCCCACGTTGTCCCACGTTGTCCCACGTTGTCCCACGTTGTCCCACGTTGTCCCACGTTGTCCCACGTTGTCCCACGTTGTCCCACGTTGTCCCACGTTGTCCCACGTTGTCCCACGTTGTCCCACGGTGTCCAACGGTGTCCAACGATGTCCCACGTTGTCCCACGTTGTCCCACGTTGTCCCACGTTGTCCCACGTTGTCCCACGTTGTCCCACGTTGTCCCACGTTGTCCCACGTTGTCCCACGTTGTCCCACGTTGTCCAACGGTGTCCCACGATGTCCAACGATGTCCAACGATGTCCAACGGTGTCCAACGGTGTCCCACGTTGTCCCACGTTGTCCCACGTTGTCCCACGGTGTCCAACGGTGTCCCACGATGTCCACCGATGTCCAACGGTGTCCCACGGTGTCCAACGGTGTCCAACGGTGTCCAACGATGTCCCACGTTGTCCCACGTTGTCCCACGTTGTCCCACGGTGTCCAACGATGTCCAACGGTGTCCCACGTTGTCCCACGTTGTCCCACGTTGTCCCACGTTGTCCCACGTTGTCCCACGTTGTCCCACGTTGTCCCACGTTGTCCCACGTTGTCCCACGGTGTCCAACGATGTCCAACGATGTCCAACGGTGTCCAACGGTGTCCCACGTTGTCCCACGTTGTCCCACGTTGTCCCACGGTGTCCAACGATGTCCCACGGTGTCCCACGTTGTCCCACGTTGTCCCACGTTGTCCCTCGTTGTCCCACGTTGTCCCACGATGTCCCACGTTGTCCCACGTTGCCCCACGTTGTCCCACGTTGTCCCACGTTGTCCCACGTTGTCCCACGTTGTCCCACGTTGTCCCACGTTGTCCCACGTTGTCCCACGGTGTCCAACGATGTCCAACGGTGTCCAGCGATGTCCAACGGTGTCCCACGATGTCCAACGATGTCCAACGATGTCCAACGGTGTCCAACGGTGTCCCACGTTGTCCCACGTTGTCCCACGTTGTCCCACGGTGTCCCACGTTGTCCCACGTTGTCCCACGATGTCCCACGTTGTCCCACGTTGTCCCACGTTGTCCCACGTTGTCCCACGTTGTCCCACGTTGTCCCACGTTGTCCCACGTTGTCCCACGTTGTCCCACGTTGTCCCACGTTTTCCCACGTTGTCCCACGTTGTCCCACGGTGTCCAACGATGTCCAACGGTGTCCAACGGTGTCCCACGGTGTCCAACGTTGTCCCACGTTGTCCCACGTTGTCCCACGTTGTCCCACGTTGTCCCACGTTGTCCCACGTTGTCCCACGTTGTCAAACGATGTCCCACGTTGTCCCACGTTGTCCCACGTTGTCCCACGTTGTCCCACGTTGTCCCACGTTGTCCCACGTTGTCCCACGTTGTCCCACGTTGTCCCACGTTTTCCCACGTTGTCCCACGTTGTCCCACGGTGTCCAACGATGTCCAACGGTGTCCCACGTTGTCCAACGGTGTCCCACGTTGTCCCACGTTGTCCCACGTTGTCCCACGTTGTCAAACGATGTCCCACGTTGTCCCACGTTGTCCCACGTTGTCCCACGTTGTCCCACGTTGTCCCACGTTGTCCCACGTTGTCCCACGTTGTCCCACGGTGTCCAACGATGTCCAACGGTGTCCAACGGTGTCCCACGTTGTCCCACGGTGTCCAACGGTGTCCAACGATGTCCCACGTTGTCCCACGTTGTCCCACGTTGTCCCACGTTGTCCCACGATGTCCCACGTTGTCCCACGTTGTCCCACGTTGTCCCACGTTGTCCCACGTTGTCCCACGTTGTCCCACGTTGTCCCACGTTGTCCCACGTTGTCCCACGTTGTCCCACGTTGTCCCACGTTGTCCCACGTTGTCCCACGTTGTCCCACGTTGTCCCACGTTGTTCCATGGGTTCCCACGTTGTCCCACGTTGTCCCACGTTGTCCCACGTTGTCCCACGGTGTCCAACGATGTCCAACGATGTCCAACGGTGTCCCACGTTGTCCCACGTTGTTCCATGGTTTCGCACGTTGTCCCACGTTGTCCCACGTTGTCCCACGGTGTCCAACGATGTCCAACGGTGTCCAACGGTGTCCAACGGTGTCCAACGGTGTCCCACGTTGTCCCACGTTGTCCCACGTTGTCCCACGATGTCCCACGTTGTCCCACGTTGTTCCATGGTTTCCCACGTTGTCCCACGTTGTCCCACGTTGTCCCACGGTGTCCAACGATGTCCAACGGTGTCCAACGGTGTCCAACGGTGTCCAACGGTGTCCCACGTTGTCCCACGTTGTCCCACGTTGTCCCACGGTGTCCAACGATGTCCAACGGTGTCCAACGGTGTCCAACGGTGTCCAACGGTGTCCCACGTTGTCCCACGTTGTCCCACGTTGTCCCACGTTGTCCCACGTTGTCCCACGTTGTCCCACGTTGTCCCACGGTGTCCCACGTTGTCCCACGTTGTCCCACGTTGTCCCACGTTGTCCCACGTTGTCCCACGTTTTCCCACGTTGTCCCACGTTGTCCCACGGTGTCCAACGATGTCCAACGGTGTCCCACGTTGTCCAACGGTGTCCCACGTTGTCCCACGTTGTCCCACGTTGTCCCACGTTGTCAAACGATGTCCCACGTTGTCCCACGTTGTCCCACGTTGTCCCACGTTGTCCCACGTTGTCCCACGTTGTCCCACGTTGTCCCACGTTGTCCCACGTTGTCCCACGTTGTCCCACGGTGTCCAACGATGTCCAACGGTGTCCAACGGTGTCCCACGGTGTCCAACGGTGTCCCACGTTGTCCCACGTTGTCCCACGTTGTCCCACGTTGTCCCACGTTGTCCCACGTTGTCCCACGTTGTCCAACGATGTCCAACGGTGTCCCACGTTGTCCCACGTTGTTCCATGGTTTCCCACGTTGTCCCACGTTGTCCCACGTTGTCCCACGGTGTCCAACGATGTCCAACGGTGTCCAACGGTGTCCAACGGTGTCCAACGGTGTCCCACGTTGTCCCACGTTGTCCCACGTTGTCCCACGGTGTCCAACGATGTCCAACGGTGTCCCACGTTGTCCCACGTTGTCCCACGTTGTCCCACGTTGTCCCACGTTGTCCCACGTTGTCCCACGTTGTCCCACGTTGTCCCACGATGTCCCACGTTGTCCCACGTTGTCCCACGTTGTCCCACGTTGTCCCACGTTGTCCCACGTTGTCCCACGTTGTCCCACGTTGTCCCACGTTGTCCCACGTTGTCCCACGTTGTTCCATGGTTTCCCACGTTGTCCCACGTTGTCCCACGTTGTCCCACGTTGTCCCACGGTGTCCAACGATGTCCAACGATGTCCAACGGTGTCCCACGTTGTCCCACGTTGTCCCACGTTGTCCCACGTTGTCCCACGTTGTCCCACGTTGTCCCACGTTGTCCCACGTTGTCCCACGGTGTCCAACGATGTCCCACGGTGTCCAGCGATGTCCAACGGTGTCCCACGTTGTCCCACGTTTTCCCACGTTGTCCCACGTTGTCCCACGGTGTCCAACGATGTCCAACGATGTCCAACGGTGTCCCACGTTGTCCCACGTTGTTCCATGGTTTCCCACGTTGTCCCACGTTGTCCCACGTTGTCCCACGTTGTCCAACGATGTCCAACGGTGTCCCACGTTGTCCCACGTTGTCCCACGTTGTCCCACGTTGTCCCACGTTGTCCCACGTTGTCCCACGTTGTCCCACGTTGTCCCACGTTGTCCCACGTTGTCCCACGTTGTCCCACGTTGTCCCACGTTGTCCCACGTTGTCCCACGGTGTCCAACGGTGTCCAACGATGTCCCACGTTGTCCCACGTTGTCCCACGTTGTCCCACGTTGTCCCACGATGTCCCACGTTGTCCCACGTTGTCCCACGTTGTCCCACGTTGTCCCACGTTGTCCCACGTTGTCCCACGTTGTCCCACGTTGTCCCACGTTGTCCCACGTTGTCCCACGTTGTCCCACGGTGTCCAACGATGTCCAACGGTGTCCAGCGATGTCCAACGGTGTCCCACGTTGTCCCACGTTTTCCCACGTTGTCCCACGTTGTCCCACGTTGTCCCACGTTGTCCCACGGTGTCCAACGATGTCCAACGATGTCCAACGGTGTCCCACGTTGTCCCACGTTGTTCCATGGTTTCCCACGTTGTCCCACGTTGTCCCACGGTGTCCAACGATGTCCAACGGTGTCCAACGGTGTCCAACGGTGTCCAACGGTGTCCCACGTTGTCCCACGTTGTCCCACGTTGTCCCACGTTGTCCCACGTTGTCCCACGTTGTCCAACGATGTCCAACGGTGTCCCACGTTGTCCCACGTTGTCCCACGTTGTCCCACGTTGTCCCACGTTGTCCCACGTTGTCCCACGTTGTCCCACGTTGTCCCACGTTGTCCCACGTTGTCCCACGTTGTCCCACGTTGTCCCACGGTGTCCAACGGTGTCCAACGATGTCCCACGTTGTCCCACGTTGTCCCACGTTGTCCCACGTTGTCCCACGATGTCCCACGTTGTCCCACGTTGTCCCACGTTGTCCCACGTTGTCCCACGTTGTCCCACGTTGTCCCACGTTGTCCCACATTGTCCCACGTTGTCCCACGTTGTCCGACGTTGTCCCACGTTGTCCCACGTTGTCCCACGTTGTCCCACGTTGTCCCACGGTGTCCAACGATGTCCAACGGTGTCCAACGGTGTCCCACGGTGTCCAACGGTGTCCAACGGTGTCCCACGGTGTCCAACGGTGTCCCACGATGTCCCACGTTGTCCCACGTTGTCCCACGTTGTCCCACGATGTCCCACGTTGTCCAACGATGTCCAACGGTGTCCCACGTTGTCCCACGTTGTCCTACGTTGTCCCACGTTGTCCCACGTTGTCCCACGTTGTCCCACGTTGTCCCACGTTGTCCCACGGTGTCCAACGGTGTCCCACGTTGTCCCACGTTGTCCCACGGTGTCCAACGATGTCCAACGGTGTCCAACGGTGTCCCACGGTGTCCCACGTTGTCCCACGTTGTCCCACGTTGTCCAACGGTGTCCCACGATGTCCAACGATGTCCAACGATGTCCAACGGTGTCCAACGGTGTCCAACGTTGTCCCACGTTGTCCCACGTTGTCCTACGTTGTCCCACGTTGTCCCACGTTGTCCCACGTTGTCCCACGTTGTCCCACGTTGTCCCACGGTGTCCAACGGTGTCCCACGTTGTCCCACGTTGTCCCACGGTGTCCAACGATGTCCAACGGTGTCCAACGGTGTCCCACGGTGTCCCACGTTGTCCCACGTTGTCCCACGTGGTCCAACGGTGTCCCACGATGTCCAACGATGTCCAACGATGTCCAACGGTGTCCAACGGTGTCCCACGTTGTCCCACGTTGTCCCACGTTGTCCCACGGTGTCCCACGGTGTCCCACGATGTCCACCGATGTCCAACGGTGTCCAACGGTGTCCAACGGTGTCCAACGGTGTCCAACGATGTCCCACGTTGTCCCACGTTGTCCCACGTTGTCCCACGGTGTCCAACGATGTCCAACGGTGTCCCACGTTGTCCCACGTTGTCCCACGTTGTCCCACGTTGTCCCACGTTGTCCCACGTTGTCCCACGTTGTCCCACGTTGTCCCACGTTGTCCCACGGTGTCCAACGATGTCCAACGATGTCCAACGGTGTCCAACGGTGTCCCACGTTGTCCCACGTTGTCCCACGTTGTCCCACGTTGTCCCACGGTGTCCAACGATGTCCAACGGTGTCCCACGTTGTCCAACGGTGTCCCACGTTGTCCCACGTTGTCCCACGTTGTCCCACGTTGTCCCACGATGTCCCACGTTGTCCCACGTTGTCCCACGTTGTCCCACGTTGTCCCACGTTGTCCCACGTTGTCCCTCGTTGTCCCACGTTGTCCCACGGTGTCCAACGATGTCCAACGGTGTCCAACGGTGTCCCACGGTGTCCAACGGTGTCCCACGTTGTCCCACGTTGTCCCACGTTGTCCCACGTTGTCCCACGTTGTCCCACGTTGTCCAACGTTGTCCAACGGTGTCCCACGTTGTCCCACGTTGTCCCACGTTGTCCCACGTTGTCCCACGTTGTCCCACGTTGTCCCACGTTGTCCCACGTTGTCCCACGTTGTCCCACGTTGTCCCACGTTGTCCCACGGTGTCCAACGATGTCCAACGATGTCCAACGGTGTCCCACGATGTCCAACGATGTCCAACGATGTCCAACGGTGTCCAACGGTGTCCCACGTTGTCCCACGTTGTCCCGCGTTGTCCCACGGTGTCCAACGATGTCCCACGTTGTCCCACGTTGTCCCACGTTGTCCCACGTTGTCCCACGGTGTCCAACGATGTCCAACGGTGTCCAGCGATGTCCAACGGTGTCCCACGTTGTCCCACGTTTTCCCACGTTGTCCCACGTTGTCCCACGGTGTCCAACGATGTCCAACGATGTCCAACGGTGTCCCACGTTGTCCCACGTTGTTCCATGGTTTCCCACGTTGTCCCACGTTGTCCCACGTTGTCCCACGTTGTCCCACGTTGTCCAACGGTGTCCAACGGTGTCCCACGGTGTCCAACGTTGTCCCACGTTGTCCCACGTTGTCCCACGTTGTCCCACGTTGTCCCACGTTGTCCCACGTTGTCCAACGATGTCCAACGGTGTCCCACGTTGTCCCACGTTGTCCCACGTTGTCCCACGTTGTCCCACGTTGTCCCACGTTGTCCCACGTTGTCCCACGTTGTCCCACGTTGTCCCACGTTGTCCCACGTTGTCCCACGTTGTCCCACGGTGTCCCACGTTGTCCCACGTTGTCCCACGTTGTCCCACGTTGTCCCACGATGTCCCACGTTGTCCCACGTTGTCCCACGTTGTCCCACGTTGTCCCACGTTGTCCCACGTTGTCCCACGTTGTCCCACGTTGTCCCACGTTGTCCCACGTTGTCCCACGTTGTCCCACGGTGTCCAACGATGTCCAACGGAGTCCAGCGATGTCCAACGGTGTCCCACGTTGTCCCACGTTTTCCCACGTTGTCCCACGTTGTCCCACGGTGTCCAACGATGTCCAACGATGTCCAACGGTGTCCCACGTTGTCCCACGTTGTTCCATGGTTTCCCACGTTGTCCCACGTTGTCCCACGTTGTCCCACGTTGTGCCACGTTGTCCAACGGTGTCCAACGGTGTCCCACGGTGTCCAACGTTGTCCCACGTTGTCCCACGTTGTCCCACGTTGTCCCACGTTGTCCCACGTTGTCCCACGTTGTCCAACGATGTCCAACGGTGTCCCACGTTGTCCCACGTTGTCCCACGTTGTCCCACGTTGTCCCACGTTGTCCCACGTTGTCCCACGTTGTCCCACGTTGTCCCACGTTGTCCCACGTTGTCCCACGTTGTCCCACGTTGTGCCACGTTGTCCCACGTTGTCCAACGGTGTCCAACGGTGTCCCACAGTGTCCAACGTTGTCCCACGTTGTCCCACGTTGTCCCACGTTGTCCCACGTTGTCCCACGTTGTCCAACGATGTCCAACGGTGTCCCACGTTGTCCCACGTTGTCCCACGTTGTCCCACGTTGTCCCACGTTGTCCCACGTTGTCCCACGTTGTCCCACGTTGTCCCACGTTGTCCCACGTTGTCCCACGTTGTCCCACGTTGTCCCACGGTGTCCCACGTTGTCCCACGTTGTCCCACGTTGTCCCACGTTGTCCCACGATGTCCCACGTTGTCCCACGTTGTCCCACGTTGTCCCACGTTGTCCCACGTTGTCCCACGTTGTCCCACGTTGTCCCACGTTGTCCCACGTTGTCCCACGTTGTCCCACGTTGTCCCACGGTGTCCAACGATGTCCAACGGAGTCCAGCGATGTCCAACGGTGTCCCACGTTGTCCCACGTTTTCCCACGTTGTCCCACGTTGTCCCACGGTGTCCAACGATGTCCAACGATGTCCAACGGTGTCCCACGTTGTCCCACGTTGTTCCATGGTTTCCCACGTTGTCCCACGTTGTCCCACGTTGTCCCACGTTGTGCCACGTTGTCCAACGGTGTCCAACGGTGTCCCACGGTGTCCAACGTTGTCCCACGTTGTCCCACGTTGTCCCACGTTGTCCCACGTTGTCCCACGTTGTCCCACGTTGTCCAACGATGTCCAACGGTGTCCCACGTTGTCCCACGTTGTCCCACGTTGTCCCACGTTGTCCCACGTTGTCCCACGTTGTCCCACGTTGTCCCACGTTGTCCCACGTTGTCCCACGTTGTCCCACGTTGTCCCACGTTGTCCCACGGTGTCCAACGGTGTCCAACGATGTCCCACGTTGTCCCACGTTGTCCCACGTTGTCCCACGTTGTCCCACGTTGTCCCACGTTGTCCCACGTTGTCCCACGTTGTCCCACGTTGTCCCACGTTGTCCCACGTTGTCCAACGGTGTCCCACGATGTCCAACGATGTCCAACGATGTCCAACGGTGTCCAACGGTGTCCCACGTTGTCCCACGTTGTCCCACGTTGTCCCACGGTGTCCAACGGTGTCCCACGATGTCCACCGATGTCCAACGGTGTCCAACGGTGTCCAACGGTGTCCAACGGTGTCCCACGATGTCCCACGTTGTCCCACGTTGTCCCACGTTGTCCCACGGTGTCCAACGATGTCCAACGGTGTCCCACGTTGTCCCACGTTGTCCCACGTTGTCCCACGTTGTCCCACGTTGTCCCACGTTGTCCCACGTTGTCCCACGTTGTCCCACGTTGTCCCACGGTGTCCAACGATGTCCAACGATGTCCAACGGTGTCCAACGGTGTCCCACGTTGTCCCACGTTGTCCCACGTTGTCCCACGGTGTCCAACGATGTCCAACGGTGTCCCACGTTGTCCCACGTTGTCCCACGTTGTCCCTCGTTGTCCCACGTTGTCCCACGATGTCCCACGTTGTCCCACGTTGCCCCACGTTGTCCCACGTTGTCCCACGTTGTCCCACGTTGTCCCACGTTGTCCCACGTTGTCCCACGTTGTCCCACGTTGTCCCACGGTGTCCAACGATGTCCAACGGTGTCCAGCGATGTCCAACGGTGTCCCACGATGTCCAACGATGTCCAACGATGTCCAACGGTGTCCCACGGTGTCCCACGTTGTCCCACGTTGTCCCACGTTGTCCCACGGTGTCCCACGTTGTCCCACGTTGTCCCACGATGTCCCACGTTGTCCCACGTTGTCCCACGTTGTCCCACGTTGTCCCACGTTGTCCCACGTTGTCCCACGTTGTCCCACGTTGTCCCACGTTGTCCCACGTTGTCCCACGTTTTCCCACGTTGTCCCACGTTGTCCCACGGTGTCCAACGATGTCCAACGGTGTCCAACGGTGTCCCACGGTGTCCAACGTTGTCCCACGTTGTCCCACGTTGTCCCACGTTGTCCCACGTTGTCCCACGTTGTCCCATGTTGTCCCACGTTGTCAAACGATGTCCCACGTTGTCCCACGTTGTCCCACGTTGTCCCACGTTGTCCCACGTTGTCCCACGTTGTCCCACGTTGTCCCACGTTGTCCCACGTTGTCCCACGTTTTCCCACGTTGTCCCACGTTGTCCCACGGTGTCCAACGATGTCCAACGGTGTCCCACGTTGTCCAACGGTGTCCCACGTTGTCCCACGTTGTCCCACGTTGTCCCACGTTGTCAAACGATGTCCCACGTTGTCCCACGTTGTCCCACGTTGTCCCACGTTGTCCCACGTTGTCCCACGTTGTCCCACGTTGTCCCACGTTGTCCCACGGTGTCCAACGATGTCCAACGGTGTCCAACGGTGTCCCACGTTGTCCCACGGTGTCCAACGGTGTCCAACGATGTCCCACGTTGTCCCACGTTGTCCCACGTTGTCCCACGTTGTCCCACGATGTCCCACGTTGTCCAACGGTGTCCCACGTTGTCCCACGTTGTCCCACGTTGTCCCACGTTGTCCCACGTTGTCCCACGTTGTCCAACGATGTCCAACGGTGTCCCACGTTGTCCCACGTTGTTCCATGGTTTCCCACGTTGTCCCACGTTGTCCCACGTTGTCCCACGGTGTCCAACGATGTCCAACGGTGTCCAACGGTGTCCAACGGTGTCCAACGGTGTCCCACGTTGTCCCACGTTGTCCCACGTTGCCCCACGTTTTCCCACGTTGTCCCACGTTGTCCCACGGTGTCCAACGATGTCCAACGGTGTCCCACGTTGTCCAACGGTGTCCCACGTTGTCCCACGTTGTCCCACGTTGTCCCACGTTGTCAAACGATGTCCCACGTTGTCCCACGTTGTCCCACGTTGTCCCACGTTGTCCCACGTTGTCCCACGTTGTCCCACGTTGTCCCACGTTGTCCCACGTTGTCCCACGTTGTCCCACGGTGTCCAACGATGTCCAACGGTGTCCAACGGTGTCCCACGGTGTCCAACGGTGTCCCACGTTGTCCCACGTTGTCCCACGTTGTCCCACGTTGTCCCACGTTGTCCCACGTTGTCCCACGTTGTCCAACGATGTCCAACGGTGTCCCACGTTGTCCCACGTTGTTCCATGGTTTCCCACGTTGTCCCACGTTGTCCCACGTTGTCCCACGGTGTCCAACGATGTCCAACGGTGTCCAACGGTGTCCAACGGTGTCCAACGGTGTCCCACGTTGTCCCACGTTGTCCCACGTTGTCCCACGGTGTCCAACGATGTCCCACGGTGTCCCACGTTGTCCCACGTTGTCCCACGTTGTCCCACGTTGTCCCACGTTGTCCCACGTTGTCCCACGTTGTCCCACGTTGTCCCACGATGTCCCACGTTGTCCCACGTTGTCACACGTTGTCCCACGTTGTCCCACGTTGTCCCACGTTGTCCCACGTTGTCCCACGTTGTCCCACGTTGTCCCACGTTGTCCCACGTTGTCCCACGTTGTCCCACGTTGTTCCATGGTTTCCCACGTTGTCCCACGTTGTCCCACGTTGTCCCACGTTGTCCCACGTTGTCCCACGGTGTCCAACGATGTCCAACGGTGTCCAACGGTGTCCAACGGTGTCCAACGGTGTCCCACGTTGTCCCACGTTGTCCCACGTTGTCCCACGATGTCCCACGTTGTCCCACGTTGTTCCATGGTTTCCCACGTTGTCCCACGTTGTCCCACGTTGTCCCACGGTGTCCAACGATGTCCAACGGTGTCCAACGGTGTCCAACGGTGTCCAACGGTGTCCCACGTTGTCCCACGTTGTCCCACGTTGTCCCACGGTGTCCAACGATGTCCAACGGTGTCCAACGGTGTCCAACGGTGTCCAACGGTGTCCCACGTTGTCCCACGTTGTCCCACGTTGTCCCACGATGTCCCACGTTGTCCCACGTTGTTCCATGGTTTCCCACGGTGTCCAACGATGTCCAACGGTGTCCAACGGTGTCCAACGGTGTCCAACGGTGTCCCACGTTGTCCCACGTTGTCCCACGTTGTCCCACGGTGTCCAACGATGTCCCACGTTGTCCCACGTTGTCCCACGGTGTCCAACGGTGTCCAACGATGTCCCACGTTGTCCCACGTTGTCCCACGTTGTCCCACGTTGTCCCACGATGTCCCACGTTGTCCCACGTTGTCCCACGTTGTCCCACGTTGTCCCACGTTGTCCCACGTTGTCCCACGTTGTCCCACGTTGTCCCACGTTGTCCCACGTTGTCCCACGTTGTCCCACGTTATCCCACGTTGTCCCACGTTGTCCCACGGTGTCCAACGATGTCCAACGGTGTCCAGCGATGTCCAACGGTGTCCCACGTTGTCCCACGTTTTCCCACGTTGTCCCACGTTGTCCCACGGTGTCCAACGATGTCCAACGATGTCCAAGGGTGTCCCACGTTGTCCCACGTTGTTCCATGGTTTCCCACGTTGTCCCACGTTGTCCCACGTTGTCCCACGTTGTCCCACGTTGTCCCACGTTGTCCCACGTTGTCCCACGTTGTCCCACGGTGTCCAACGATGTCCAACGGTGTCCAGCGATGTCCAACGGTGTCCCACGTTGTCCCACGTTGTCCCACGTTGTCCCACGTTGTCCCACGATGTCCCACGTTGTCCAACGATGTCCAACGGTGTCCCACGTTGTCCCACGTTGTCCTACGTTGTCCCACATTGTCCCACGTTGTCCCACGTTGTCCCACGTTGTCCCACGTTGTCCCACGTTGTCCCACGGTGTCCAACGGTGTCCAACGGTGTCCAACGGTGTCCAACGATGTCCAACGATGTCCAACGGTGTCCAACGGTGTTACGTCGCCTAAACATCTGCATGCCAGCCCTCGCGACCGGACAGCCAGCGGCCTGCGTAACGTCACTCCGACCCTCAATAAACCTAAGGACCCAATATATTCTTTCGCTGTCACTGTATTGTATTAACAGGCGTCTTCAGTCAACCCCTTTGTCCTGAAGAATTTCTTAAGCCCAGAAATATTTTCGAAGCACATCTGGTTTTTAGAGTGGTCCTTGGGTTTATTAGGCGCGCTGAAAAAATACGGAGAAAGCGAACACGCACCCATCGGGAAGAATCGAATGTCTGGCTAATAAATCAATCAGGTTTTTCCACCACAAGGTCTCCTATCAACCACGATGGTAGGAGACCTTCTACCCATCCCTTCAAGCATCAGCGTAGGGCATAACCAATCGACATCGCGGATCGTTACCCTCACTTTTCTTAACGAAAAGTGTGAACAACGAATCCGCGTTCGTCATGCAAAAGGGCACACCCACACTTACCCTCTTCCATCTCAACGCAAGAGCGACCAATCATTCAAACTTCTAACGCCAAACGTCTAACTCAGAACAGAACGCCAAGTCGATCCGCGACATTGCCAGACATTCGCTTATCCTGTTAAGTATCATATCGTGCTACGTCCACCAAGAGACTAACTTCAAGTGTAAGAGCCTTGCTCGATACTGTATACAGTTACATTATCTGCGTGCGATAAAGTTGTTAATTGTTTATATCTTTTCAATCGTGTAGACTAGTTGTTGGAAATATACATTATTATAATTCTGTGACTCTCAGTGTTATACCGCATCAACCACCCCGATTATCATAACCGAAATACGGGGATCGAACTATTCGTGGTGTCGATTATTCTAATCGTAACGGGAATTTACGACTCTCGTTGACGCGTATTCTAACGACCGCGTCTCCCCGCGATAGTACGAATTTACAAACGGTGTCCCACGTTGTCCCACGTTGTCCCACGGTGTCCAACGATGTCCAACGGTGTCCCACGTTGTCCCACGTTGTCCCACGTTGTCCCACGTTGTCCCACGTTGTCCCACGTTGTTCCATGGTTTCCCACGTTGTCCCACGTTGTCCCACGTTGTCCCACGGTGTCCAACGATGTCCAACGGTGTCCAACGGTGTCCCACGGTGTCCAACGGTGTCCCACGTTGTCCCACGTTGTCCCACGTTGTCCCACGTTGTCCCACGTTGTCCAACGGTGTCCCACGGTGTCCAACGGTGTCCCACGTTGTCCCACGTTGTCCCACGTTGTCCCACGTTGTCCCACGTTGTCCCACGTTGTCCCACGTTGTCCCACGGTGTCCAACGGTGTCCAACGATGTCCAACGGTGTCCAACGGTGTCCCACGATGTCCACCGATGTCCAACGGTGTCCAACGGTATCCAACGGTGTCCAACGGTGTCCAACGGTGTCCAACGATGTCCAACGATGTCCAACGATGTCCAACGGTGTCCCACGTTGTCCCACGTTGTCCCACGTTGTCCCACGGTGTCCAACGGTGTCCCACGTTGTCCCACGTTGTCCCACGTTGTCCCACGGTGTCCAACGATGTCCAACGGTGTCCAACGGTGTCCCACGGTGTCCAACGGTGTCCCACGTTGTCCCACGTTGTCCCACGTTGTCCCACGTTGTCCCACGTTGTCCCACGTTGTCCAACGATGTCCAACGGTGTCCCACGTTGTCCCACGTTGTCCCACGTTGTCCCACGTTGTCCCACGTTGTCCCACGTTGTTCCATGGTTTCCCACGTTGTCCCACGTTGTCCCACGTTGTCCCACGGTGTCCAACGATGTCCAACGGTGTCCAACGGTGTCCCACGGTGTCCAACGGTGTCCCACGTTGTCCCACGTTGTCCCACGTTGTCCCACGTTGTCCCACGTTGTCCAACGGTGTCCCACGGTGTCCAACGGTGTCCCACGATGTCCCACGTTGTCCCACGTTGTCCCACGTTGTCCCACGTTGTACCACGTTGTCCCACGTTGTCCCACGTTGTCCCACGTTGTCCAACGGTGTCCCACGGTGTCCAACGGTGTCCCACGTTGTTCCATGGTTTCCCACGTTGTCCCACGTTGTCCCACGTTGTCCCACGGTGTCCAACGATGTCCAACGGTGTCCAACGGTGTCCCACGGTGTCCAACGGTGTCCCACGTTGTCCCACGTTGTCCCACGTTGTCCCACGTTGTCCCACGTTGTCCAACGGTGTCCCACGGTGTCCAACGGTGTCCAACGATGTCCAACGGTGTCCAACGGTGTCCCACGATGTCCACCGATGTCCAACGGTGTCCAACGGTATCCAACGGTGTCCAACGGTGTCCAACGGTGTCCAACGATGTCCAACGATGTCCAACGATGTCCAACGGTGTCCCACGTTGTCCCACGTTGTCCCACGTTGTCCCACGGTGTCCAACGGTGTCCCACGTTGTCCCACGTTGTCCCACGTTGTCCCACGGTGTCCAACGATGTCCAACGGTGTCCAACGGTGTCCCACGGTGTCCAACGGTGTCCCACGTTGTCCCACGTTGTCCCACGTTGTCCCACGTTGTCCCACGTTGTCCCACGTTGTCCAACGATGTCCAACGGTGTCCCACGTTGTCCCACGTTGTCCCACGTTGTCCCACGTTGTCCCACGTTGTCCCACGTTGTTCCATGGTTTCCCACGTTGTCCCACGTTGTCCCACGTTGTCCCACGGTGTCCAACGATGTCCAACGGTGTCCAACGGTGTCCCACGGTGTCCAACGGTGTCCCACGTTGTCCCACGTTGTCCCACGTTGTCCCACGTTGTCCCACGTTGTCCAACGGTGTCCCACGGTGTCCAACGGTGTCCCACGATGTCCCACGTTGTCCCACGTTGTCCCACGTTGTCCCACGTTGTACCACGTTGTCCCACGTTGTCCCACGTTGTCCCACGTTGTCCAACGGTGTCCCACGGTGTCCAACGGTGTCCCACGTTGTCCCACGTTGTCCCACGTTGTCCCACGGTGTCCAACGATGTCCAACGGTGTCCCACGTTGTCCCACGTTGTCCCACGTTGTCCCACGTTGTCCCACGTTGTTCCATGGTTTCCCACGTTGTCCCACGTTGTCCCACGTTGTCCCACGGTGTCCAACGATGTCCAACGGTGTCCAACGGTGTCCCACGGTGTCCAACGGTGTCCCACGTTGTCCCACGTTGTCCCACGTTGTCCCACGTTGTCCCACGTTGTCCAACGGTGTCCCACGGTGTCCAACGGTGTCCCACGATGTCCCACGTTGTCCCACGTTGTCCCACGTTGTCCCACGTTGTCCCACGTTGTCCCACGTTGTCCCACGTTGTCCCACGTTGTCCAACGGTGTCCCACGGTGTCCAACGGTGTCCCACGTTGTCCCACGTTGTCCCACGTTGTCCCACGGTGTCCAACGATGTCCAACGGTGTCCCACGTTGTCCCACGTTGTCCCACGTTGTCCCACGTTGTCCCACGTTGTTCCATGGTTTCCCACGTTGTCCCACGTTGTCCCACGTTGTCCCACGGTGTCCAACGATGTCCACCGATGTCCAACGGTGTCCAACAGTGTCCAACGGTGTCCCACGGTGTCCAACGATGTCCAACGGTGTCCAACGATGTCCAACTGTGTCCCACGTTGTCCCACGTTGTCCCACGTTGTCCCACGGTGTCCAACGATGTCCAACGGTGTCCAACGATGTCCAACGGTGTCCCACGATGTCCAACGATGTCCAACGGTGTCCAACGATGTCCAACGATGTCCCACGGTGTCCAACGGTGTCCCACGATGTCCCACGTTGTCCCACGTTGTCCCACGTTGTCCCACGTTGTCCAACGAAGTCCCACGGTGTCCAACGGTGTCCCACGTTGTCCCACGTTGTCCCACGTTGTCCCACGTTGTCCCACGTTGTCCCACGTTGTCCCACGTTGTCCAACGAAGTCCCACGGTGTCCAACGGTGTCCCACGGTGTCCAACGGTGTCCCACGATGTCCCACGTTGTCCCACGTTGTCCCACGTTGTCCCACGTTGTCCAACGGTGTCCCACGTTGTCCCACGTTGTCCCACGTTGTCCCACGTTGTCCCACGGTGTCCAACGATGTCCAACGGTGTCCCACTTTGTCCCACGTTGTCCCACGTTGTCCCACGTTGTCCCACGTTGTCCCACGATGTCCCACGTTGTCCCACGTTGTCCCACGTTGTCCCACGTTGTCCCACGTTGTCCCACGTTGTCCCACGTTGTCCCACGTTGTCCCACGTTGTCCCACGTTGTCCCACGTTGTCCCACGGTGTCCAACGATGTCCAACGGTGTCCAGCGATGTCCAACGGTGTCCCACGTTGTCCCACGTTGTCCCACGTTGTCCCACGTTGTCCCACGTTGTCCCACGTTGTCCCACGTTGTCCCACGTTGTCCCACGTGTCCCACGTTGTCCCACGATGTCCCACGTTGTCCCACGTTGTCCCACGTTGTCCCACGTTGTCCCACGTTGTCCCACGTTGTCCCACGTTGTCCCACGTTGTCCCACGTTGTCCCACGTTGTCCCACGTTGTCCCACGGTGTCCCACGGTGTCCAACGATGTCCAACGGTGTCCCACGTTGTCCCACGTTGTCCCACGTTGTCCCACGTTGTCCCACGTTGTCCCACGTTGTCCCACGTTGTCCCACGTTGTCCCACGTTGTCCCACGTTGTCCCACGTTGTCCCACGTTGTCCCACGTTGTCCCACGTTGTCCCACGGTGTCCAACGATGTCCAACGGTGTCCCACGTTGTCCAACGGTGTCCCACGTTGTCCCACGTTGTCCCACGTTGTCCCACGTTGTCCCACGTTGTCCCACGTTGTCCCACGTTGTCCCACGTTGTCCCACGTTGTCCCACGATTGTCCCACGTTGTCCCACGTTGTCCACGTTGTCCCACGTTGTCCCACGTTGTCCCACGTTGTCCCACGTTGTCCCACGTGTCCCACGTTGTCCCACGATGTCCCACGTTGTCCCACGTTGTCCCACGTTGTCCCACGTTGTCCCACGTTGTCCCACGTTGTCCCACGTTGTCCCACGTTGTCCCACGTTGTCCCACGTTGTCCCACGTTGTCCCACGTTGTCCCACGGTGTCCCACGGTGTCCAACGATGTCCAACGGTGTCCCACGTTGTCCCACGTTGTCCCACGTTGTCCCACGTTGTCCCACGTTGTCCCACGTTGTCCCACGTTGTCCCACGTTGTCCCACGTTGTCCCACGTTGTCCCACGTGGTCCCACGTTGTCCCACGTTGTCCCACGGTGTCCAACGATGTCCAACGGTGTCCCACGTTGTCCAACGGTGTCCCACGTTGTCCCACGTTGTCCCACGTTGTCCCACGTTGTCCCACGTTGTCCCACGTTGTCCCACGTTGTCCCACGTTGTCCCACGTTGTCCCACGTTGTCCCACGTTGTCCCACGTTGTCCCACGTTGTCCCACGTGGTCCCACGTTGTCCCACGTTGTCCCACGGTGTCCAACGATGTCCAACGGTGTCCCACGTTGTCCAACGGTGTCCCACGTTGTCCCACGTTGTCCCACGTTGTCCCACGTTGTCCCACGATGTCCCACGTTGTCCCACGTTGTCCCACGTTGTCCCACGTTGTCCAACGATGTCCAACGGTGTCCCACGTTGTCCCACGTTGTTCCATGGTTTCCCACGTTGTCCCACGTTGTCCCACGGTGTCCAACGATGTCCAACGGTGTCCAACGGTGTCCCACGGTGTCCAACGGTGTCCCACGTTGTCCCACGTTGTCCCACGTTGTCCCACGTTGTCCCACGTTATCCCACGTTGTCCCACGTTGTCCAACGATGTCCAACGGTGTCCCACGTTGTCCCACGGTGTTCCACGGTGTCCCACGTTGTCCCACGTTGTCCCACGTTGTCCCACGGTGTCCAACGATGTCCAACGGTGTCCAACGGTGTCCAACGGTGTCCAACGGTGTCCAACGGTGTCCCACGTTGTCCCACGTTGTCCCACGTTGTCCCACGGTGTCCAACGATGTCCAACGGTGTCCCACGTTGTCCCACGTTGTCCCACGTTGTCCCACGTTGTCCCACGTTGTCCCACGATGTCCCACGTTGTCCCACGTTGTCCCACGTTGTCCCACGTTGTCCCACGTTGTCCCACGTTGTCCCACGTTGTCCCACGTTGTCCCACGTTGTCCCACGTTGTCCCACGTTGTCCCACGTTGTCCCACGTTGTCCCACGTTGTCCCACGGTGTCCAACGGTGTCCAACGGTGTCCAACGATGTCCAACGTTGTCCCACGTTGTCCCACGTTGTCCCACGTTGTCCCACGATGTCCCACGTTGTCCCACGTTGTCCCACGTTGTCCCACGGTGTCCAACGATGTCCAACGGTGTCCAACGGTGTCCAACGGTGTCCAACGGTGTCCCACGTTGTCCCACGTTGTCCCACGTTGTCCCACGTTGTCCCACGTTGTCCCACGTTGTCCCACGTTGTCCCACGTTGTCCCACGTTGTCCCACGTTGTCCCACGTTGTCCCACGGTGTCCAACGATGTCCAACGATGTCCAACGGTGTCCCACGATGTCCAACGATGTCCAACGATGTCCAACGGTGTCCAACGGTGTCCAACGGTGTCCCACGGTGTCCAACGGTGTCCCACGTTGTCCCACGTTGTCCCACGTTGTCCCACGTTGTCCCACGATGTCCCACGTTGTCCAACGGTGTCCAACGGTGTCCAACGATGTCCAACGATGTCCAACGGTGTCCCACGATGTCCAACGATGTCCAACGATGTCCAACGGTGTCCCACGTTGTCCCACGTTGTCCCACGTTGTCCCACGTTGTCCCACGTTGTCCCACGGTGTCCAACGATGTCCAACGGTGTCCCACGTTGTCCAACGGTGTCCCACGTTGTCCCACGTTGTCCCACGTTGTCCCACGTTGTCCCACGTTGTCCCACGTTGTCCCACGTTGTCCCACGTTGTCCCACGTTGTCCCACGTTGTCCCACGTTGTCCCACGTTGTCCCACGGTGTCCAACGATGTCGAACGGTGTCCAACGGTGTCCCACGGTGTCCAACGGTGTCCCACGTTGTCCCACGTTGTCCCACGTTGTCCCACGTTGTCCCACGTTGTCCCACGTTGTCCAACGATGTTCAACGGTGTCCCACGTTGTCCCACGTTGTTCCATGGTTTCCCACGTTGTCCCACGTTGTCCCACGTTGTCCCACGTTGTCCCACGTTGTCCCACGGTGTCCCACGGTGTCCAACGATGTCCAACGGTGTCCCACGTTGTCCCACGTTGTCCCACGTTGTCCCACGTTGTCCCACGTTGTCCCACGATGTCCCACGTTGTCCCACGTTGTCCCACGTTGTCCCACGTTGTCCCACGTTGTCCCACGTTGTCCCACGTTGTCCCACGTGGTCCCACGTTGTCCCACGTTGTCCCACGGTGTCCAACGATGTCCAACGGTGTCCCACGTTGTCCAACGGTGTCCCACGTTGTCCCACGTTGTCCCACGTTGTCCCACGTTGTCCCACGATGTCCCACGTTGTCCCACGTTGTCCCACGTTGTCCCACGTTGTCCCACGTTGTCCCACGTTGTCCCACGTTCTCCCACGTTGTCCCACGTTGTCCCACGTTGTCCCACGGTGTCCAACGGTGTCCAACGGTGTCCCACGTTGTCCCACGTTGTCCCACGTTGTCCCACGGTGTCCAACGATGTCCAACGGTGTCCCACGGTGTCCCACGTTGTCCCACGTTGTCCCACGTTGTCCCACGTTGTCCCACGTTGTCCCACGTTGTCCCACGTTGTCCCACGTTGTCCCACGTTGTCCCACGTTGTCCCACGTTGTCCCACGTTGTCCCACGGTGTCCAACGATGTCCAACGGTGTCCAACGGTGTCCCACGGTGTCCAACGGTGTCCCACGTTGTCCCACGTTGTCCCACGTTGTCCCACGTTGTCCCACGTTGTCCCACGTTGTCCAACGATGTCCAACGGTGTCCCACGTTGTCCCACGTTGTTCCATGGTTTCCCACGTTGTCCCACGTTGTCCCACGTTGTCCCACGTTGTCCCACGGTGTCCCACGGTGTCCAACGATGTCCAACGGTGTCCCACGTTGTCCCACGTTGTCCCACGTTGTCCCACGTTGTCCCACGTTGTCCCACGTTGTCCCACGTTGTCCCACGTTGTCCCACGTTGTCCCACGTTGTCCCACGTGGTCCCACGTTGTCCCACGTTGTCCCACGGTGTCCAACGATGTCCAACGGTGTCCCACGTTGTCCAACGGTGTCCCACGTTGTCCCACGTTGTCCCACGTTGTCCCACGTTGTCCCACGATGTCCCACGTTGTCCCACGTTGTCCCACGTTGTCCCACGATGTCCCACGTTGTCCCACGTTGTCCCACGTTGTCCCACGTTGTCCCACGTTGTCCCACGTTGTCCCACGTTGTCCCACGGTGTCCAACGATGTCCAACGGTGTCCCACGTTGTCCCACGTTGTCCCACGTTGTCCAACGATGTCCAACGATGTCCAACGGTGTCCCACGATGTCCAACGATGTCCAACGATGTCCAACGATGTCCAACGGTGTCCAACGTTGTCCCACGTTGTCCCACGTTGTCCCACGTTGTCCCACGTTGTCCCACGGTGTCCAACGATGTCCAACGGTGTCCCACGTTGTCCAACGGTGTCCCACGTTGTCCCATGTTGTCCCACGTTGTCCCACGTTGTCCCACGTTGTCCCACTTTGTCCCACGTTGTCCCACGTTGTCCCACGTTGTCCAACGATGTCCAACGGTGTCCAACGGTGTCCAACGGTGTCCCACGGTGTCCAACGGTGTCCCACGTTGTCCCACGTTGTCCCACGTTGTCCCACGTTGTCCCACGTTGTCCCACGTTGTCCCACGTTGTCCAACGATGTCCAACGGTGTCCCACGTTGTCCCACGTTGTTCCATGGTTTCCCACGTTGTCCCACGTTGTCCCACGTTGTCCCACGGTGTCCAACGATGTCCAACGGTGTCCAACGGTGTCCAACGGTGTCCAACGGTGTCCCACGTTGTCCCACGTTGTCCCACGGTGTCCAACGATGTCCAACGGTGTCCAACGGTGTCCAACGGTGTCCAACGGTGTCCCACGTTGTCCCACGTTGTCCCACGTTGTCCCACGTTGTCCCACGTTGTCCCACGTTGTCCCACGTTGTCCCACGTTGTCCCACGTTGTCCCACGGTGTCCAACGATGTCCAACGATGTCCAACGGTGTCCCACGATGTCCAACGATGTCCAACGATGTCCAACGGTGTCCAACGGTGTCCAACGGTGTCCCACGGTGTCCAACGGTGTCCCACGTTGTCCCACGTTGTCCCACGTTGTCCCACGTTGTCCCACGATGTCCCACGTTGTCCAACGGTGTCCAACGGTGTCCAACGATGTCCAACGATGTCCAACGGTGTCCCACGATGTCCAACGATGTCCAACGATGTCCAAAGATGTCCAACGGTGTCCCACGTTGTCCCACGTTGTCCCACGTTGTCCCACGTTGTCCCACGTTGTCCCACGGTGTCCAACGATGTCCAACGGTGTCCCACGTTGTCCCACCGTGTCCCACGTTGTCCCACGTTGTCCCACGTTGTCCCACGTTGTCCCACGTTGTCCCACGTTGTCCCACGTTGTCCCACGTTGTCCCACGTTGTCCCACGTTGTCCCACGTTGTCCCACGTTGTCCCACGGTGTCCAACGATGTCGAACGGTGTCCAACGGTGTCCCACGGTGTCCAACGGTGTCCCACGTTGTCCCACGTTGTCCCACGTTGTCCCACGTTGTCCCACGTTGTCCCACGTTGTCCCACGTTGTCCCACGTTGTCCCACGTTGTCCCACGTTGTCCCACGTTGTCCCACGTTGTCCAACGATGTTCAACGGTGTCCCACGTTGTCCCACGTTGTTCCATGGTTTCCCACGTTGTCCCACGTTGTCCCACGTTGTCCCACGTTGTCCCACGTTGTCCCACGGTGTCCCACGGTGTCCAACGATGTCCAACGGTGTCCCACGTTGTCCCACGTTGTCCCACGTTGTCCCACGTTGTCCCACGTTGTCCCACGATGTCCCACGTTGTCCCACGTTGTCCCACGTTGTCCCACGTTGTCCCTCGTTGTCCCACGTTGTCCCACGTTGTCCCACGTGGTCCCACGTTGTCCCACGTTGTCCCACGGTGTCCAACGATGTCCCACGGTGTCCCACGTTGTCCAACGGTGTCCCACGTTGTCCCACGTTGTCCCACGTTGTCCCACGTTGTCCCACGATGTCCCACGTTGTCCCACGTTGTCCCACGTTGTCCCACGTTGTCCCACGTTGTCCCACGTTGTCCCACGTTCTCCCACGTTGTCCCACGTTGTCCCACGTTGTCCCACGGTGTCCAACGGTGTCCAACGGTGTCCCACGTTGTCCCACGTTGTCCCACGTTGTCCCACGGTGTCCAACGATGTCCAACGGTGTCCAACGGTGTCCCACGTTGTCCCACGTTGTCCCACGTTGTCCCACGTTGTCCCACGTTGTCCCACGTTGTCCCACGTTGTCCCACGTTGTCCCACGTTGTCCCACGTTGTCCCACGTTGTCCCACGTTGTCCCACGGTGTCCAACGATGTCCAACGGTGTCCAACGGTGTCCCACGGTGTCCAACGGTGTCCCACGTTGTCCCACGTTGTCCCACGTTGTCCCACGTTGTCCCACGTTGTCCCACGTTGTCCAACGATGTCCAACGGTGTCCCACGTTGTCCCACGTTGTTCCATGGTTTCCCACGTTGTCCCACGTTGTCCCACGTTGTCCCACGTTGTCCCACGGTGTCCCACGGTGTCCAACGATGTCCAACGGTGTCCCACGTTGTCCCACGTTGTCCCACGTTGTCCCACGTTGTCCCACGTTGTCCCACGTTGTCCCACGTTGTCCCACGTTGTCCCACGTTGTCCCACGTTGTCCCACGTGGTCCCACGTTGTCCCACGTTGTCCCACGGTGTCCAACGATGTCCAACGGTGTCCCACGTTGTCCAACGGTGTCCCACGTTGTCCCACGTTGTCCCACGTTGTCCCACGTTGTCCCACGATGTCCCACGTTGTCCCACGTTGTCCCACGTTGTCCCACGATGTCCCACGTTGTCCCACGTTGTCCCACGTTGTCCCACGTTGTCCCACGTTGTCCCACGTTGTCCCACGTTGTCCCACGGTGTCCAACGATGTCCAACGGTGTCCCACGTTGTCCCACGTTGTCCCACGTTGTCCAACGATGTCCAACGATGTCCAACGGTGTCCCACGATGTCCAACGATGTCCAACGATGTCCAACGATGTCCAACGGTGTCCCACGTTGTCCCACGTTGTCCCACGTTGTCCAACGATGTCCAACGATGTCCAACGGTGTCCCACGATGTCCAACGATGTCCAACGATGTCCAACGATGTCCAACGGTGTCCCACGTTGTCCCACGTTGTCCCACGTTGTCCCACGTTGTCCCACGTTGTCCCACGGTGTCCAACGATGTCCAACGGTGTCCCACGTTGTCCAACGGTGTCCCACGTTGTCCCATGTTGTCCCACGTTGTCCCACGTTGTCCCACGTTGTCCCACTTTGTCCCACGTTGTCCCACGTTGTCCCACGTTGTCCAACGATGTCCAACGGTGTCCAACGGTGTCCAACGGTGTCCCACGGTGTCCAACGGTGTCCCACGTTGTCCCACGTTGTCCCACGTTGTCCCACGTTGTCCCACGTTGTCCCACGTTGTCCCACGTTGTCCAACGATGTCCAACGGTGTCCCACGTTGTCCCACGTTGTTCCATGGTTTCCCACGTTGTCCCACGTTGTCCCACGTTGTCCCACGGTGTCCAACGATGTCCAACGGTGTCCAACGGTGTCCAACGGTGTCCAACGGTGTCCCACGTTGTCCCACGTTGTCCCACGGTGTCAAACGATGTCCAACGGTGTCCAACGGTGTCCAACGGTGTCCAACGGTGTCCCACGTTGTCCCACGTTGTCCCACGTTGTCCCACGTTGTCCCACGTTGTCCCACGTTGTCCCACGTTGTCCCACGGTGTCCCACGTTGTCCCACGGTGTCCAACGATGTCCAACGATGTCCAACGGTGTCCCACGATGTCCAACGATGTCCAACGATGTCCAACGGTGTCCAACGGTGTCCAACGGTGTCCCACGGTGTCCAACGGTGTCCCACGTTGTCCCACGTTGTCCCACGTTGTCCCACGTTGTCCCACGATGTCCCACGTTGTCCAACGGTGTCCAACGGTGTCCAACGATGTCCAACGATGTCCAACGGTGTCCCACGATGTCCAACGATGTCCAACGATGTCCAAAGATGTCCAACGGTGTCCCACGTTGTCCCACGTTGTCCCACGTTGTCCCACGTTGTCCCACGTTGTCCCACGGTGTCCAACGATGTCCAACGGTGTCCCACGTTGTCCAACCGTGTCCCACGTTGTCCCACGTTGTCCCACGTTGTCCCACGTTGTCCCACGTTGTCCCACGTTGTCCCACGTTGTCCCACGTTGTCCCACGTTGTCCCACGTTGTCCCACGTTGTCCCACGTTGTCCCACGGTGTCCAACGATGTCGAACGGTGTCCAACGGTGTCCCACGGTGTCCAACGGTGTCCCACGTTGTCCCACGTTGTCCCACGTTGTCCCACGTTGTCCCACGTTGTCCCACGTTGTCCAACGATGTCCAACGGTGTCCCACGTTGTCCCACGTTGTTCCATGGTTTCCCACGTTGTCCCCCGTTGTCCCACGTTGTCCCACGTTGTCCCACGTTGTCCCACGGTGTCCCACGGTGTCCAACGGTGTCCAACGGTGTCCCACGTTGTCCCACGTTGTCCCACGTTGTCCCACGTTGTCCCACGTTGTCCCACGATGTCCCACGTTGTCCCACGTTGTCCCACGTTGTCCCACGTTGTCCCACGTTGTCCCACGTTGTCCCACGTTGTCCCACGTGGTCCCACGTTGTCCCACGTTGTCCCACGGTGTCCAACGATGTCCAACGGTGTCCCACGTTGTCCAACGGTGTCCCACGTTGTCCCACGTTGTCCCACGTTGTCCCACGTTGTCCCACGATGTCCCACGTTGTCCCACGTTGTCCCACGTTGTCCCACGTTGTCCCACGTTGTCCCACGTTGTCCCACGTTCTCCCACGTTGTCCCACGTTGTCCCACGTTGTCCCACGGTGTCCAACGATGTCCAACGGTGTCCCACGTTGTCCCACGTTGTCCCACGTTGTCCCACGGTGTCCAACGATGTCCAACGGTGTCCAACGGTGTCCCACGGTGTCCAACGGTGTCCCACGTTGTCCCACGTTGTCCCACGTTGTCCCACGTTGTCCCACGTTGTCCCACGATGTCCCACGTTGTCCCACGTTGTCCCACGTTGTCCCACGTTGTCCCACGTTGTCCCACGTTGTCCCACGGTGTCCAACGATGTCCAACGGTGTCCAACGGTGTCCAACGGTGTCCAACGATGTCCAACGATGTCCAACGATGTCCAACGGTGTCCAACGATGTCCAACGATGTCCAACGGTGTCCCACGATGTCCCACGATGTCCAACGATGTCCAACGATGTCCAACGATGTCCAACGGTGTCCCACGTTGTCCCACGTTGTCCCACGTTGTCCCACGTTGTCCCACGTTGTCCCACGGTGTCCAACGATGTCCAACGGTGTCCCACGTTGTCCAACGGTGTCCCACGTTGTCCAACGGTGTCCCACGTTGTCCCACGTTGTCCCACGTTGTCCCACGTTGTCCCACGTTGTCCCACGTTGTCCCACGTTGTCCCACGTTGTCCCACGTTGTCCCACGTTGTCCCACGTTGTCCCACGTTGTCCCACGTTGTCCCACGTTGTCCCACGGTGTCCAACGATGTCCAACGGTGTCCAACGGTGTCCAACGGTGTCCCACGGTGTCCAACGGTGTCCCACGTTGTCCCACGTTGTCCCACGTTGTCCCACGTTGTCCCACGTTGTCCCACGTTGTCCAACGATGTCCAACGGTGTCCCACGTTGTCCCACGTTGTTCCATGGTTTCCCACGTTGTCCCACGTTGTCCCACGTTGTCCCACGTTGTCCCACGTTGTCCCACGGTGTCCCACGGTGTCCAACGATGTCCCACGGTGTCCCACGTTGTCCCACGTTGTCCCACGTTGTCCCACGTTGTCCCACGTTGTCCCACGTTGTCCCACGTTGTCCCACGTTGTCCCACGTTGTCCCACGTTGTCCCACGTGGTCCCACGTTGTCCCACGTTGTCCCACGGTGTCCAACGATGTCCAACGGTGTCCCACGTTGTCCAACGGTGTCCCACGTTGTCCCACGTTGTCCCACGTTGTCCCACGATGTCCCACGTTGTCCCACGTTGTCCCACGTTGTCCCACGTTGTCCCACGTTGTCCCACGTTGTCCCACGTTGTCCCACGTTGTCCCACGTGGTCCCACGTTGTCCCACGTTGTCCCACGGTGTCCAACGATGTCCAACGGTGTCCCACGTTGTCCAACGGTGTCCCACGTTGTCCCACGTTGTCCCACGTTGTCCCACGTTGTCCCACGGTGTCCAACGATGTCCAACGGTGTCCCACGTTGTCCCACGTTGTCCCACGTTGTCCCACGGTGTCCAACGATGTCCAACGGTGTCCAACGGTGTCCCACGGTGTCCAACGGTGTCCCACGTTGTCCCACGTTGTCCCACGTTGTCCCACGTTGTCCCACGTTGTCCCACGATGTCCCACGTTGTCCCACGTTGTCCCACGTTGTCCCACGTTGTCCCACGTTGTCCCACGTTGTCCCACGGTGTCCAACGATGTCCAACGGTGTCCAACGGTGTCCAACGGTGTCCAACGATGTCCAACGATGTCCAACGATGTCCAACGGTGTCCAACGATGTCCAACGATGTCCAACGGTGTCCCACGATGTCCAACGATGTCCAACGATGTCCAACGATGTCCAACGGTGTCCCACGTTGTCCCACGTTGTCCCACGTTGTCCCACGTTGTCCCACGTTGTCCCACGGTGTCCAACGATGTCCAACGGTGTCCCACGTTGTCCAACGGTGTCCCACGTTGTCCCACGTTGTCCCACGTTGTCCCACGTTGTCCCACGTTGTCCCACTTTGTCCCACGTTGTCCCACGTTGTCCCACGTTGTCCCACGTTGTCCCACGTTGTCCCACGTTGTCCCACGTTGTCCCACGTTGTCCCACGGTGTCCAACGATGTCCAACGGTGTCCAACGGTGTCCCACGGTGTCCAACGGTGTCCCACGTTGTCCCACGTTGTCCCACGTTGTCCCACGTTGTCCCACGTTGTCCAACGATGTCCAACGGTGTCCCACGTTGTCCCACGTTGTTCCATGGTTTCCCACGTTGTCCCACGTTGTCCCACGTTGTCCCACGTTGTCCCACGTTGTCCTACGGTGTCCCACGGTGTCCAACGATGTCCAACGGTGTCCCACGTTGTCCCACGTTGTCCCACGTTGTCCCACGTTGTCCCACGTTGTCCCACGTTGTCCCACGTTGTCCCACGTTGTCCCACGGTGTCCAACGATGTCCAACGGTGTCCCACGTTGTCCAACGGTGTCCCACGTTGTCCCACGGTGTCCAACGATGTCCAACGGTGTCCCACGTTGTCCCACGTTGTCCCACGTTGTCCCACGTTGTCCCACGTTGTCCCACGTTGTCCCACGTTGTCCCACGTTGTCCCACGTTGTCCCACGTGGTCCCACGTTGTCCCACGTTGTCCCACGGTGTCCAACGATGTCCAACGGTGTCCCACGTTGTCCAACGGTGTCCCACGTTGTCCCACGTTGTCCCACGTTGTCCCACGTTGTCCCACGTTGTCCCACGTTGTCCCACGTTGTCCCACGTTGTCCCACGTTGTCCCACGTTGTCCCACGTTGTCCCACGTGGTCCCACGTTGTCCCACGTTGTCCCACGGTGTCCAACGATGTCCAACGGTGTCCCACGTTGTCCAACGGTGTCCCACGTTGTCCCACGTTGTCCCACGTTGTCCCACGTTGTCCCACGATGTCCCACGTTGTCCCACGTTGTCCCACGTTGTCCCACGTTGTCCAACGATGTCCAACGGTGTCCCACGTTGTCCCACGTTGTTCCATGGTTTCCCACGTTGTCCCACGTTGTCCCACGGTGTCCAACGATGTCCAACGGTTTCCAACGGTGTCCCACGGTGTCCAACGGTGTCCCACGTTGTCCCACGTTGTCCCACGTTGTCCCACGTTGTCCCACGTTATCCCACGTTGTCCCACGTTGTCCAACGATGTCCAACGGTGTCCCACGTTGTCCCACGTTGTTCCATGGTTTCCCACGTTGTCCCACGTTGTCCCACGTTGTCCCACGGTGTCCAACGATGTCCAACGGTGTCCAACGGTGTCCAACGGTGTCCAACGGTGTCCAACGGTGTCCCACGTTGTCCCACGTTGTCCCACGTTGTCCCACGGTGTCCAACGATGTCCAACGGTGTCCCACGTTGTCCCACGTTGTCCCACGTTGTCCCACGTTGTCCCACGTTGTCCCACGATGTCCCACGTTGTCCCACGTTGTCCCACGTTGTCCCACGTTGTCCCACGTTGTCCCACGTTGTCCCACGTTGTCCCACGTTGTCCCACGTTGTCCCACGTTGTCCCACGTTGTCCCACGTTGTCCCACGTTGTCCCACGTTGTCCCACGTTGTCCCACGTTGTCCCACGTTGTCCAACGGTGTCCAACGGTGTCCAACGATGTCCAACGTTGTCCCACGTTGTCCCACGTTGTCCCACGTTGTCCCACGATGTCCCACGTTGTCCCACGTTGTCCCACGTTGTCCCACGGTGTCCAACGATGTCCAACGGTGTCCAACGGTGTCCAACGGTGTCCAACGGTGTCCCACGTTGTCCCACGTTGTCCCACGTTGTCCCACGTTGTCCCACGTTGTCCCACGTTGTCCCACGTTGTCCCACGTTGTCCCACGTTGTCCCACGTTGTCCCACGTTGTCCCACGGTGTCCAACGATGTCCAACGATGTCCAACGGTGTCCCACGATGTCCAACGATGTCCAACGATGTCCAACGGTGTCCAACGGTGTCCAACGGTGTCCCACGGTGTCCAACGGTGTCCCACGTTGTCCCACGTTGTCCCACGTTGTCCCACGTTGTCCCACGATGTCCCACGTTGTCCAACGGTGTCCAACGGTGTCCAACGATGTCCAACGATGTCCAACGGTGTCCCACGATGTCCAACGATGTCCAACGATGTCCAACGGTGTCCCACGTTGTCCCACGTTGTCCCACGTTGTCCCACGTTGTCCCACGTTGTCCCACGGTGTCCAACGATGTCCAACGGTGTCCCACGTTGTCCAACGGTGTCCCACGTTGTCCCACGTTGTCCCACGTTGTCCCACGTTGTCCCACGTTGTCCCACGTTGTCCCACGTTGTCCCACGTTGTCCCACGTTGTCCCACGTTGTCCCACGTTGTCCCACGTTGTCCCACGGTGTCCAACGATGTCGAACGGTGTCCAACGGTGTCCCACGGTGTCCCACGGTGTCCCACGTTGTCCCACGTTGTCCCACGTTGTCCCACGTTGTCCCACGTTGTCCCACGTTGTCCAACGATGTCCAACGGTGTCCCACGTTGTCCCACGTTGTTCCATGGTTTCCCACGTTGTCCCACGTTGTCCCACGTTGTCCCACGTTGTCCCACGGTGTCCCACGGTGTCCAACGATGTCCAACGGTGTCCCACGTTGTCCCACGTTGTCCCACGTTGTCCCACGTTGTCCCACGTTGTCCCACGTTGTCCCACGTTGTCCCACGATGTCCCACGTTGTCCCACGTTGTCCCACGTTGTCCCACGTTGTCCCACGTTGTCCCACGTTGTCCCACGTTGTCCCACGTGGTCCCACGTTGTCCCACGTTGTCCCACGGTGTCCAACGATGTCCAACGGTGTCCCACGTTGTCCAACGGTGTCCCACGTTGTCCCACGTTGTCCCACGTTGTCCCACGTTGTCCCACGATGTCCCACGTTGTCCCACGTTGTCCCACGTTGTCCCACGTTGCCCACGTTGTCCCACGTTGTCCCACGTTCTCCCACGTTGTCCCACGTTGTCCCACGTTGTCCCACGGTGTCCAACGATGTCCAACGGTGTCCCACGTTGTCCAACGGTGTCCCACGTTGTCCCACGTTGTCCCACGTTGTCCCACGTTGTCCCACGATGTCCCACGTTGTCCCACGTTGTCCCACGTTGTCCCACGTTGTCCCACGTTGTCCCACGTTGTCCCACGTTGTCCCACGTTGTCCCACGTTGTCCCACGTTGTCCCACGTTGTCCCACGTTGTCCCACGGTGTCCCACGATGTCCAACGGTGTCCAACGGTGTCCCACGGTGTCCAACGGTGTCCCACGTTGTCCCACGTTGTCCCACGTTGTCCCACGTTGTCCCACGTTGTCCCACGTTGTCCAACGATGTCCAACGGTGTCCCACGTTGTCCCACGTTGTTCCATGGTTTCCCACGTTGTCCCACGTTGTCCCACGTTGTCCCACGTTGTCCCACGGTGTCCCACGGTGTCCAACGATGTCCAACGGTGTCCCACGTTGTCCCACGTTGTCCCACGTTGTCCCACGTTGTCCCACGTTGTCCCACGTTGTCCCACGTTGTCCCACGTTGTCCCACGTTGTCCCACGTTGTCCCACGTGGTCCCACGTTGTCCCACGTTGTCCCACGGTGTCCAACGATGTCCAACGGTGTCCCACGTTGTCCAACGGTGTCCCACGTTGTCCCACGTTGTCCCACGTTGTCCCACGTTGTCCCACGATGTCCCACGTTGTCCCACGTTGTCCCACGTTGTCCCACGATGTCCCACGTTGTCCCACGTTGTCCCACGTTGTCCCACGTTGTCCCACGTTGTCCCACGTTGTCCCACGTTGTCCCACGGTGTCCAACGATGTCCAACGGTGTCCCACGTTGTCCCACGTTGTCCCACGGTGTCCAACGATGTCCAACGATGTCCAACGGTGTCCCACGATGTCCAACGATGTCCAACGATGTCCAACGATGTCCAACGGTGTCCCACGTTGTCCCACGTTGTCCCACGTTGTCCCACGTTGTCCCACGTTGTCCCACGGTGTCCAACGATGTCCAACGGTGTCCCACGTTGTCCAACGGTGTCCCACGTTGTCCCACGTTGTCCCACGTTGTCCCACGTTGTCCCACGTTGTCCCACTTTGTCCCACGTTGTCCCACGTTGTCCCACGTTGTCCAACGATGTCCAACGGTGTCCCACGTTGTCCCACGTTGTCCCACGTTGTCCCACGTTGTCCCACGTTGTCCCACGTTGTCCCACGTTGTCCCACGTTGTCCCACGTTGTCCCACGTGGTCCCACGTTGTCCCACGTTGTCCCACGGTGTCCAGCGATGTCCAACGGTGTCCCACGTTGTCCAACGGTGTCCCACGTTGTCCCACGTTGTCCCACGTTGTCCCACGTTGTCCCACGATGTCCCACGTTGTCCCACGTTGTCCCACGTTGTCCCACGTTGTCCCACGTTGTCCCACGTTGTCCCACGTTGTCCCACGTTGTCCCACGTTGTCCCACGTTGTCCCACGGTGTCCAACGATGTCCAACGGTGTCCAACGGTGTCCCACGGTGTCCAACGGTGTCCCACGTTGTCCCACGTTGTCCCACGTTGTCCCACGTTGTCCCACGTTGTCCCACGTTGTCCCACGTTGTCCAACGATGTCCAACGGTGTCCCACGTTGTCCCACGTTGTTCCATGGTTTCCCACGTTGTCCCACGTTGTCCCACGTTGTCCCACGGTGTCCAACGATGTCCAACGGTGTCCAACGGTGTCCAACGGTGTCCAACGGTGTCCCACGTTGTCCCACGTTGTCCCACGTTGTCCCACGGTGTCCAACGATGTCCAACGGTGTCCCACGTTGTCCCACGTTGTCCCACGTTGTCCCACGTTGTCCCACGTTGTCCCACGATGTCCCACGTTGTCCCACGTTGTCCCACGTTGTCCCACGTTGTCCCACGTTGTCCCACGTTGTCCCACGTTGTCCCACGTTGTCCCACGTTGTCCCACGTTGTCCCACGTTGTCCCACGTTGTCCCACGTTGTCCCACGTTGTCCCACGGTGTCCAACGGTGTCCAACGATGTCCAACGTTGTCCCACGTTGTCCCACGTTGTCCCACGATGTCCCACGTTGTCCCACGTTGTCCCACGTTGTCCCACGGTGTCCAACGATGTCCAACGGTGTCCAACGGTGTCCAACGGTGTCCAACGGTGTCCAACGGTGTCCCACGTTGTCCCACGTTGTCCCACGTTGTCCCACGGTGTCCAACGATGTCCAACGGTGTCCAGCGATGTCCAACGGTGTCCCACGTTGTCCCACGTTGTCCCACGTTGTCCCACGTTGTCCCACGTTGTCCCACGTTGTCCCACGTTGTCCCACGTTGTCCCACGATGTCCCACGTTGTCCCACGTTGTCCCACGTTGTCCCACGTTGTCCCACGTTGTCCCACGTTGTCCCACGTTGTCCCACGGTGTCCAACGATGTCCAACGGTGTCCAACGGTGTCCAACGGTGTCCAACGATGTCCAACGATGTCCAACGATGTCCAACGGTGTCCAACGATGTCCAACGATGTCCAACGGTGTCCCACGATGTCCAACGATGTCCAACGATGTCCAACGGTGTCCAACGATGTCCAACGGTGTCCAACGATGTCCAACGATGTCCAACGGTGTCCCACGATGTCCAACGATGTCCAACGATGTCCAACGGTGTCCAACGGTGTCCAACGGTGTCCCACGGTGTCCAACGGTGTCCCACGTTGTCCCACGTTGTCCCACGTTGTCCCACGTTGTCCCACGATGTCCCACGTTGTCCCACGTTGTCCCACGTTGTCCCACGATGTCCCACGTTGTCCAACGGCGTCCAACGGTGTCCAACGATGTCCAACGATGTCCAACGGTGTCCCACGATGTCCAACGATGTCCAACGATGTCCAACGGTGTCCCACGTTGTCCCACGTTGTCCCACGCTGTCCCACGTTGTCCCACGTTGTCCCACGGTGTCCAACGATGTCCAACGGTGTCCAACGGTGTCCCACGGTGTCCAACGGTGTCCCACGTTGTCCCACGTTGTCCCACGTTGTCCCACGGTGTCCAACGATGTCCCACGATGTCCCACGTTGTCCCACGTTGTCCCACGTTGTCCCACGTTGTCCCACGTTGTCCCACGGTGTCCAACGATGTCCAACGGTGTCCCACGTTGTCCAACGGTGTCCCACGTTGTCCCACGTTGTCCCACGTTGTCCCACGTTGTCCCACGATGTCCCACGTTGTCCCACGTTGTCCCACGTTGTCCCACGTTGTCCAACGATGTCCAACGGTGTCCCACGTTGTCCCACGTTGTTCCATGGTTTCCCACGTTGTCCCACGTTGTCCCACGGTGTCCAACGATGTCCAACGGTGTCCAACGGTGTCCCACGGTGTCCAACGGTGTCCCACGTTGTCCCACGTTGTCCCACGTTGTCCCACGTTGTCCCACGTTATCCCACGTTGTCCCACGTTGTCCAACGATGTCCAACGGTGTCCCACGTTGTCCCACGTTGTTCCATGGTTTCCCACGTTGTCCCACGTTGTCCCACGTTGTCCCACGGTGTCCAACGATGTCCAACGGTGTCCAACGGTGTCCAACGGTGTCCAACGGTGTCCAACGGTGTCCCACGTTGTCCCACGTTGTCCCACGTTGTCCCACGGTGTCCAACGATGTCCAACGGTGTCCCACGTTGTCCCACGTTGTCCCACGTTGTCCCACGTTGTCCCACGTTGTCCCACGATGTCCCACGTTGTCCCACGTTGTCCCACGTTGTCCCACGTTGTCCCACGTTGTCCCACGTTGTCCCACGTTGTCCCACGTTGTCCCACGTTGTCCCACGTTGTCCCACGTTGTCCCACGTTGTCCCACGTTGTCCCACGTTGTCCCACGTTGTCCCACGTTGTCCCACGTTGTCCCACGGTGTCCAACGGTGTCCAACGGTGTCCAACGATGTCCAACGTTGTCCCACGTTGTCCCACGTTGTCCCACGTTGTCCCACGATGTCCCACGTTGTCCCACGTTGTCCCACGTTGTCCCACGGTGTCCAACGATGTCCAACGGTGTCCAACGGTGTCCAACGGTGTCCAACGGTGTCCCACGTTGTCCCACGTTGTCCCACGTTGTCCCACGTTGTCCCACGTTGTCCCACGTTGTCCCACGTTGTCCCACGTTGTCCCACGTTGTCCCACGTTGTCCCACGTTGTCCCACGGTGTCCAACGATGTCCAACGATGTCCAACGGTGTCCCACGATGTCCAACGATGTCCAACGATGTCCAACGGTGTCCAACGGTGTCCAACGGTGTCCCACGGTGTCCAACGGTGTCCCACGTTGTCCCACGTTGTCCCACGTTGTCCCACGTTGTCCCACGATGTCCCACGTTGTCCAACGGTGTCCAACGGTGTCCAACGATGTCCAACGATGTCCAACGGTGTCCCACGATGTCCAACGATGTCCAACGATGTCCAACGGTGTCCCACGTTGTCCCACGTTGTCCCACGTTGTCCCACGTTGTCCCACGTTGTCCCACGGTGTCCAACGTTGTCCAACGGTGTCCCACGTTGTCCAACGGTGTCCCACGTTGTCCCACGTTGTCCCACGTTGTCCCACGTTGTCCCACGTTGTCCCACGTTGTCCCACGTTGTCCCACGTTGTCCCACGTTGTCCCACGTTGTCCCACGTTGTCCCACGTTGTCCCACGGTGTCCAACGATGTCGAACGGTGTCCAACGGTGTCCCACGGTGTCAAACGGTGTCCCACGTTGTCCCACGTTGTCCCACGTTGTCCCACGTTGTCCCACGTTGTCCAACGATGTCCAACGGTGTCCCACGTTGTCCCACGTTGTTCCATGGTTTCCCACGTTGTCCCACGTTGTCCCACGTTGTCCCACGTTGTCCCACGTTGTCCCACGTTGTCCCACGTTGTCCCACGTTGTCCCACGTTGTCCCACGTTGTCCCACGGTGTCCAACGATGTCGAACGGTGTCCAACGGTGTCCCACGGTGTCCAACGGTGTCCCACGTTGTCCCACGTTGTCCCACGTTGTCCCACGTTGTCCCACGTTGTCCCACGGTGTCCAACGATGTCCAACGGTGTCCCACGTTGTCCAACGGTGTCCCACGTTGTCCCACGTTGTCCCACGTTGTCCCACGTTGTCCCACGATGTCCCACGTTGTCCCACGTTGTCCCACGTTGTCCCACGTTGTCCCACGTTGTCCCACGTTGTCCCACGTTCTCCCACGTTGTCCCACGTTGTCCCACGTTGTCCCACGGTGTCCAACGATGTCCAACGGTGTCCCACGTTGTCCCACGTTGTCCCACGTTGTCCCACGGTGTCCAACGATGTCCAACGGTGTCCAACGGTGTCCCACGTTGTCCCACGTTGTCCCACGTTGTCCCACGTTGTCCCACGTTGTCCCACGTTGTCCCACGTTGTCCCACGTTGTCCCACGTTGTCCCACGTTGTCCCACGTTGTCCCACGTTGTCCCACGTTGTCCCACGTTGTCCCACGGTGTCCAACGATGTCCAACGGTGTCCAACGGTGTCCCACGGTGTCCAACGGTGTCCCACGTTGTCCCACGTTGTCCCACGTTGTCCCACGTTGTCCCACGTTGTCCCACGTTGTCCAACGATGTCCAACGGTGTCCCACGTTGTCCCACGTTGTTCCATGGTTTCCCACGTTGTCCCACGTTGTCCCACGTTGTCCCACGTTGTCCCACGGTGTCCCACGGTGTCCAACGATGTCCAACGGTGTCCCACGTTGTCCCACGTTGTCCCACGTTGTCCCACGTTGTCCCACGTTGTCCCACGTTGTCCCACGTTGTCCCACGTTGTCCCACGTTGTCCCACGTTGTCCCACGTGGTCCCACGCTGTCCCACGTTGTCCCACGGTGTCCAACGATGTCCAACGGTGTCCCACGTTGTCCAACGGTGTCCCACGTTGTCCCACGTTGTCCCACGTTGTCCCACATTGTCCCACGATGTCCCACGTTGTCCCACGTTGTCCCACGTTGTCCCACGATGTCCCACGTTGTCCCACGTTGTCCCACGTTGTCCCACGTTGTCCCACGTTGTCCCACGTTGTCCCACGTTGTCCCACGGTGTCCAACGATGTCCAACGGTGTCCCACGTTGTCCCACGTTGTCCCACGTTGTCCAACGATGTCCAACGATGTCCAACGGTGTCCCACGATGTCCAACGATGTCCAACGATGTCCAACGATGTCCAACGGTGTCCCACGTTGTCCCACGTTGTCCCACGTTGTCCCACGTTGTCCCACGTTGTCCCACGGTGTCCAACGATGTCCAACGGTGTCCCACGTTGTCCAACGGTGTCCCACGTTGTCCCACGTTGTCCCACGTTGTCCCACGTTGTCCCACGTTGTCCCACTTTGTCCCACGTTGTCCCACGTTGTCCCACGTTGTCCAACGATGTCCAACGGTGTCCCACGTTGTCCCACGTTGTCCCACGTTGTCCCACGTTGTCCCACGTTGTCCCACGTTGTCCCACGTTGTCCCACGTTGTCCCACGTTGTCCCACGTTGTCCCACGTGGTCCCACGTTGTCCCACGTTGTCCCACGGTGTCCAACGATGTCCAACGGTGTCCCACGTTGTCCCACGTTGTTCCATGGTTTCCCACGTTGTCCCACGTTGTCCCACGTTGTCCCACGGTGTCCAACGATGTCCAACGGTGTCCAACGGTGTCCAACGGTGTCCAACGGTGTCCCACGTTGTCCCACGTTGTCCCACGTTGTCCCACGGTGTCCAACGATGTCCAACGGTGTCCCACGTTGTCCCACGTTGTCCCACGTTGTCCCACGTTCTCCCACGTTGTCCCACGTTGTCCCACGTTGTCCCACGTTGTCCCACGTTGTCCCACGTTGTCCCACGTGGTCCCACGTTGTCCCACGTTGTCCCACGGTGTCCAACGATGTCCAACGGTGTCCCACGTTGTCCAACGGTGTCCCACGTTGTCCCACGTTGTCCCACGTTGTCCCACGTTGTCCCACGATGTCCCACGTTGTCCCACGTTGTCCCACGTTGTCCCACGATGTCCCACGTTGTCCCACGTTGTCCCACGTTGTCCCACGTTGTCCCACGTTGTCCCACGTTGTCCCACGTTGTCCCACGGTGTCCAACGATGTCCAACGGTGTCCCACGGTGTCCCACGTTGTCCCACGTTGTCCAACGATGTCCAACGATGTCCAACGGTGTCCCACGATGTCCAACGATGTCCAACGATGTCCAACGATGTCCAACGGTGTCCCACGTTGTCCCACGTTGTCCCACGTTGTCCCACGTTGTCCCACGTTGTCCCACGGTGTCCAACGATGTCCAACGGTGTCCCACGTTGTCCAACGGTGTCCCACGTTGTCCCACGTTGTCCCACGTTGTCCCACGTTGTCCCACGTTGTCCCACTTTGTCCCACGTTGTCCCACGTTGTCCCACGTTGTCCAACGATGTCCAACGGTGTCCCACGTTGTCCCACGTTGTCCCACGTTGTCCCACGTTGTCCCACGTTGTCCCACGTTGTCCCACGTTGTCCCACGTTGTCCCACGTTGTCCCACGTTGTCCCACGTGGTCCCACGTTGTCCCACGTTGTCCCACGGTGTCCAACGATGTCCAACGGTGTCCCACGTTGTCCAACGGTGTCCCACGTTGTCCCACGTTGTCCCACGTTGTCCCACGTTGTCCCACGATGTCCCACGTTGTCCCACGTTGTCCCACGTTGTCCCACGTTGTCCCACGTTGTCCCACGTTGTCCCACGTTGTCCCACGTTGTCCCACGTTGTCCCACGTTGTCCCACGGTGTCCAACGATGTCCAACGGTGTCCAACGGTGTCCCACGGTGTCCAACGGTGTCCCACGTTGTCCCACGTTGTCCCACGTTGTCCCACGTTGTCCCACGTTGTCCCACGTTGTCCCACGTTGTCCAACGATGTCCAACGGTGTCCCACGTTGTCCCACGTTGTTCCATGGTTTCCCACGTTGTCCCACGTTGTCCCACGTTGTCCCACGGTGTCCAACGATGTCCAACGGTGTCCAACGGTGTCCAACGGTGTCCAACGGTGTCCCACGTTGTCCCACGTTGTCCCACGTTGTCCCACGGTGTCCAACGATGTCCAACGGTGTCCCACGTTGTCCCACGTTGTCCCACGTTGTCCCACGTTGTCCCACGTTGTCCCACGTTGTCCCACGTTGTCCCACGTTGTCCCACGTTGTCCCACGTTGTCCCACGTTGTCCCACGTTGTCCCACGTTGTCCCACGTTGTCCCACGGTGTCCAACGGTGTCCAACGATGTCCAACGATGTCCAACGGTGTCCCACGATGTCCAACGATGTCCAACGATGTCCAACGATGTCCAACGGTGTCCCACGTTGTCCCACGTTGTCCCACGTTGTCCCACGTTGTCCCACGTTGTCCCACGGTGTCCAACGATGTCCAACGGTGTCCCACGTTGTCCAACGGTGTCCCACGTTGTCCCACGTTGTCCCACGTTGTCCCACGTTGTCCCACGTTGTCCCACTTTGTCCCACGTTGTCCCACGTTGTCCCACGTTGTCCAACGATGTCCAACGGTGTCCCACGTTGTCCCACGTTGTCCCACGTTGTCCCACGTTGTCCCACGTTGTCCCACGTTGTCCCACGTTGTCCCACGTTGTCCCACGTTGTCCCACGTTGTCCCACGTGGTCCCACGTTGTCCCACGTTGTCCCACGGTGTCCAACGATGTCCAACGGTGTCCCACGTTGTCCAACGGTGTCCCACGTTGTCCCACGTTGTCCCACGTTGTCCCACGTTGTCCCACGATGTCCCACGTTGTCCCACGTTGTCCCACGTTGTCCCACGTTGTCCCACGTTGTCCCACGTTGTCCCACGTTGTCCCACGTTGTCCCACGTTGTCCCACGTTGTCCCACGGTGTCCAACGATGTCCAACGGTGTCCAACGGTGTCCCACGGTGTCCAACGGTGTCCCACGTTGTCCCACGTTGTCCCACGTTGTCCCACGTTGTCCCACGTTGTCCCACGTTGTCCCACGTTGTCCAACGATGTCCAACGGTGTCCCACGTTGTCCCACGTTGTCCCACGGTTTCCCACGTTGTCCCACGTTGTCCCACGTTGTCCCACGGTGTCCAACGATGTCCAACGGTGTCCAACGGTGTCCAACGGTGTCCAACGGTGTCCCACGTTGTCCCACGTTGTCCCACGTTGTCCCACGGTGTCCAACGATGTCCAACGGTGTCCCACGTTGTCCCACGTTGTCCCACGTTGTCCCACGTTGTCCCACGTTGTCCCACGTTGTCCCACGTTGTCCCACGTTGTCCCACGTTGTCCCACGTTGTCCCACGTTGTCCCACGTTGTCCCACGTTGTCCCACGTTGTCCCACGGTGTCCAACGGTGTCCAACGATGTCCAACGTTGTCCCACGTTGTCCCACGTTGTCCCACGATGTCCCACGTTGTCCCACGTTGTCCCACGTTGTCCCACGGTGTCCAACGATGTCCAACGGTGTCCAACGGTGTCCAACGGTGTCCAACGGTGTCCCACGTTGTCCCACGTTGTCCCACGTTGTACCACGGTGTCCAACGATGTCCAACGGTGTCCAGCGATGTCCAACGGTGTCCCACGTTGTCCCACGTTGTCCCACGTTGTCCCACGTTGTCCCACGTTGTCCCACGTTGTCCCACGTTGTCCCACGTTGTCCCACGTTGTCCCACGATGTCCCACGTTGTCCCACGTTGTCCCACGTTGTCCCACGTTGTCCCACGTTGTCCCACGATGTCCCACGGTGTCCAACGATGTCCAACGGTGTCCAACGGTGTCCAACGATGTCCAACGATGTCCAACGATGTCCAACGGTGTCCAACGATGTCCAACGATGTCCAACGGTGTCCCACGATGTCCAACGATGTCCAACGATGTCCAACGGTGTCCAACGATGTCCAACGGTGTCCAACGATGTCCAACGATGTCCAACGGTGTCCCACGATGTCCAACGATGTCCAACGATGTCCAACGGTGTCCCACGTTGTCCAACGGTGTCCCACGTTGTCCCACGTTGTCCCACGTTGTCCCACGTTGTCCCACGTTGTCCCACGTTGTCCCACGTTGTCCCACGTTGTCCCACGTTGTCCCACGTTGTCCCACGTTGTCCCACGTTGTCCCACGGTGTCCAACGATGTCGAACGGTGTCCAACGGTGTCCCACGGTGTCCAACGGTGTCCCACGTTGTCCCACGTTGTCCCACGTTGTCCCACGTTGTCCCACGTTGTCCCACGTTGTCCAACGATGTCCAACGGTGTCCCACGTTGTCCCACGTTGTTCCATGGTTTCCCACGTTGTCCCACGTTGTCCCACGTTGTCCCACGTTGTCCCACGTTGTCCCACGTTGTCCCACGTTGTCCCACGTTGTCCCACGTTGTCCCACGTTGTCCCACGTTGTCCCACGTTGTCCCACGGTGTCCAACGGTGTCCAACGATGTCCAACGTTGTCCCACGTTGTCCCACGGTGTCCAACGATGTCCAACGGTGTCCCACGTTGTCCAACGGTGTCCCACGTTGTCCCACGTTGTCCCACGTTGTCCCACGTTGTCCCACGATGTCCCACGTTGTCCCACGTTGTCCCACGTTGTCCCACGTTGTCCAACGATGTCCAACGGTGTCCCACGTTGTCCCACGTTGTTCCATGGTTTCCCACGTTGTCCCACGTTGTCCCACGGTGTCCAACGATGTCCAACGGTGTCCAACGGTGTCCCACGGTGTCCAACGGTGTCCCACGTTGTCCCACGTTGTCCCACGTTGTCCCACGTTGTCCCACGTTATCCCACGTTGTCCCACGTTGTCCAACGATGTCCAACGGTGTCCCACGTTGTCCCACGTTGTTCCATGGTTTCCCACGTTGTCCCACGTTGTCCCACGTTGTCCCACGGTGTCCAACGATGTCCAACGGTGTCCAACGGTGTCCAACGGTGTCCAACGGTGTCCAACGGTGTCCCACGTTGTCCCACGTTGTCCCACGTTGTCCCACGGTGTCCAACGATGTCCAACGGTGTCCCACGTTGTCCCACGTTGACCCACGTTGTCCCACGTTGTCCCACGTTGTCCCACGATGTCCCACGTTGTCCCACGTTGTCCCACGTTGTCCCACGTTGTCCCACGTTGTCCCACGTTGTCCCACGTTGTCCCACGTTGTCCCACGTTGTCCCACGTTGTCCCACGTTGTCCCACGTTGTCCCACGTTGTCCCACGTTGTCCCACGTTGTCCCACGTTGTCCCACGTTGTCCCACGTTGTCCCACGTTGTCCCACGTTGTCCCACGTTGTCCCACGTTGTCCCACGGTGTCCAACGGTGTCCAACGGTGTCCAACGATGTCCAACGTTGTCCCACGTTGTCCCACGTTGTCCCACGTTGTCCCACGATGTCCCACGTTGTCCCACGTTGTCCCACGTTGTCCCACGGTGTCCAACGATGTCCAACGGTGTCCAACGGTGTCCAACGGTGTCCAACGGTGTCCCACGTTGTCCCACGTTGTCCCACGTTGTCCCACGTTGTCCCACGTTGTCCCACCTTGTCCCACGTTGTCCCACGTTGTCCCACGTTGTCCCACGTTGTCCCACGTTGTCCCACGGTGTCCAACGATGTCCAACGATGTCCAACGGTGTCCCACGATGTCCAACGATGTCCAACGATGTCCAACGGTGTCCAACGGTGTCCAACGGTGTCCCACGGTGTCCAACGGTGTCCCACGTTGTCCCACGTTGTCCCACGTTGTCCCACGTTGTCCCACGATGTCCCACGTTGTCCAACGGTGTCCAACGGTGTCCAACGATGTCCAACGGTGTCCAACGGTGTCCCACGGTGTCCAACGGTGTCCCACGTTGTCCCACGTTGTCCCACGTTGTCCCACGTTGTCCCACGATGTCCCACGTTGTCCAACGGTGTCCAACGGTGTCCAACGATGTCCAACGATGTCCAACGGTGTCCCACGATGTCCAACGATGTCCAACGATGTCCAACGGTGTCCCACGTTGTCCCACGTTGTCCCACGTTGTCCCACGTTGTCCCACGTTGTCCCACGGTGTCCAACGATGTCCAACGGTGTCCCACGTTGTCCAACGGTGTCCCACGTTGTCCCACGTTGTCCCACGTTGTCCCACGTTGTCCCACGTTGTCCCACGTTGTCCCACGTTGTCCCACGTTGTCCCACGTTGTCCCACGGTGTCCAACGATGTCGAACGGTGTCCAACGGTGTCCCACGGTGTCCAACGGTGTCCCACGTTGTCCCACGTTGTCCCACGTTGTCCCACGTTGTCCCACGTTGTCCCACGTTGTCCAACGATGTCCAACGGTGTCCCACGTTGTCCCACGTTGTTCCATGGTTTCCCACGTTGTCCCACGTTGTCCCACGTTGTCCCACGTTGTCCCACGTTGTCCCACGTTGTCCCACGTTGTCCCACGTTGTCCCACGTTGTCCCACGTTGTCCCACGGTGTCCAACGATGTCGAACGGTGTCCAACGGTGTCCCACGGTGTCCAACGGTGTCCCACGTTGTCCCACGTTGTCCCACGTTGTCCCACGTTGTCCCACGTTGTCCCACGGTGTCCAACGATGTCCAACGGTGTCCCACGTTGTCCAACGGTGTCCCACGTTGTCCCACGTTGTCCCACGTTGTCCCACGTTGTCCCACGATGTCCCACGTTGTCCCACGTTGTCCCACGTTGTCCCACGTTGTCCCACGTTGTCCCACGTTGTCCCACGTTCTCCCACGTTGTCCCACGTTGTCCCACGTTGTCCCACGGTGTCCAACGATGTCCAACGGTGTCCCACGTTGTCCCACGTTGTCCCACGTTGTCCCACGGTGTCCAACGATGTCCAACGGTGTCCAACGGTGTCCCACGTTGTCCCACGTTGTCCCACGTTGTCCCACGTTGTCCCACGTTGTCCCACGTTGTCCCACGTTGTCCCACGTTGTCCCACGTTGTCCCACGTTGTCCCACGTTGTCCCACGTTGTCCCACGTTGTCCCACGTTGTCCCACGGTGTCCAACGATGTCCAACGGTGTCCAACGGTGTCCCACGGTGTCCAACGGTGTCCCACGTTGTCCCACGTTGTCCCACGTTGTCCCACGTTGTCCCACGTTGTCCCACGTTGTCCAACGATGTCCAACGGTGTCCCACGTTGTCCCACGTTGTTCCATGGTTTCCCACGTTGTCCCACGTTGTCCCACGTTGTCCCACGTTGTCCCACGGTGTCCCACGGTGTCCAACGATGTCCAACGGTGTCCCACGTTGTCCCACGTTGTCCCACGTTGTCCCACGTTGTCCCACGTTGTCCCACGTTGTCCCACGTTGTCCCACGTTGTCCCACGTTGTCCCACGTTGTCCCACGTGGTCCCACGCTGTCCCACGTTGTCCCACGGTGTCCAACGATGTCCAACGGTGTCCCACGTTGTCCAACGGTGTCCCACGTTGTCCCACGTTGTCCCACGTTGTCCCACGTTGTCCCACGATGTCCCACGTTGTCCCACGTTGTCCCACGTTGTCCCACGTTGTCCCACGTTGTCCCACGTTGTCCCACGTTGTCCCACGTTGTCCCACGTTGTCCCACGTTGTCCCACGTTGTCCCACGGTGTCCAACGATGTCCAACGGTGTCCCACGTTGTCCCACGTTGTCCCACGTTGTCCAACGATGTCCAACGATGTCCAACGGTGTCCCACGATGTCCAACGATGTCCAACGATGTCCAACGATGTCCAACGGTGTCCCACGTTGTCCCACGTTGTCCCACGTTGTCCCACGTTGTCCCACGTTGTCCCACGGTGTCCAACGATGTCCAACGGTGTCCCACGTTGTCCAACGGTGTCCCACGTTGTCCCACGTTGTCCCACGTTGTCCCACGTTGTCCCACGTTGTCCCACTTTGTCCCACGTTGTCCCACGTTGTCCCACGTTGTCCAACGATGTCCAACGGTGTCCCACGTTGTCCCACGTTGTCCCACGTTGTCCCACGTTGTCCCACGTTGTCCCACGTTGTCCCACGTTGTCCCACGTTGTCCCACGTTGTCCCACGTTGTCCCACGTGGTCCCACGTTGTCCCACGTTGTCCCACGGTGTCCAACGATGTCCAACGGTGTCCCACGTTGTCCCACGTTGTTCCATGGTTTCCCACGTTGTCCCACGTTGTCCCACGTTGTCCCACGGTGTCCAACGATGTCCAACGGTGTCCAACGGTGTCCAACGGTGTCCAACGGTGTCCCACGTTGTCCCACGTTGTCCCACGTTGTCCCACGGTGTCCAACGATGTCCAACGGTGTCCCACGTTGTCCCACGTTGTCCCACGTTGTCCCACGTTGTCCCACGTTGTCCCACGTTGTCCCACGTTGTCCCACGTTGTCCCACGTTGTCCCACGTTGTCCCACGTGGTCCCACGTTGTCCCACGTTGTCCCACGGTGTCCAACGATGTCCAACGGTGTCCCACGTTGTCCAACGGTGTCCCACGTTGTCCCACGTTGTCCCACGTTGTCCCACGTTGTCCCACGATGTCCCACGTTGTCCCACGTTGTCCCACGTTGTCCCACGATGTCCCACGTTGTCCCACGTTGTCCCACGTTGTCCCACGTTGTCCCACGTTGTCCCACGTTGTCCCACGTTGTCCCACGGTGTCCAACGATGTCCAACGGTGTCCCACGTTGTCCCACGTTGTCCCACGTTGTCCAACGATGTCCAACGATGTCCAACGGTGTCCCACGATGTCCAACGATGTCCAACGATGTCCAACGATGTCCAACGGTGTCCCACGTTGTCCCACGTTGTCCCACGTTGTCCCACGTTGTCCCACGTTGTCCCACGGTGTCCAACGATGTCCAACGGTGTCCCACGTTGTCCAACGGTGTCCCACGTTGTCCCACGTTGTCCCACGTTGTCCCACGTTGTCCCACGTTGTCCCACTTTGTCCCACGTTGTCCCACGTTGTCCCACGTTGTCCAACGATGTCCAACGGTGTCCCACGTTGTCCCACGTTGTCCCACGTTGTCCCACGTTGTCCCACGTTGTCCCACGTTGTCCCACGTTGTCCCACGTTGTCCCACGTTGTCCCACGTTGTCCCACGTGGTCCCACGTTGTCCCACGTTGTCCCACGGTGTCCAACGATGTCCAACGGTGTCCCACGTTGTCCAACGGTGTCCCACGTTGTCCCACGTTGTCCCACGTTGTCCCACGTTGTCCCACGATGTCCCACGTTGTCCAACGGTGTCCCACGTTGTCCCACGTTGTCCCACGTTGTCCCACGTTGTCCCACGTTGTCCCACGTTGTCCCACGTTGTCCAACGATGTCCAACGGTGTCCCACGTTGTCCCACGTTGTTCCATGGTTTCCCACGTGGTCCCACGTTGTCCCACGTTGTCCCACGTTGTCCCACGGTGTCCCACGATGTCCCACGTTGTCCCACGTTGTCCCACGTTGTCCCACGATGTCCCACGTTGTCCCACGTTGTCCCACGGTGTCCAACGATGTCCAACGGTGTCCAGCGATGTCCAACGGTGTCCCACGTTGTCCCACGTTTTCCCACGTTGTCCCACGTTGTCCCACTTTGTCCCACGTTGTTCCATGGTTTCCCACGTTGTCCCACGTTGTCCCACGTTGTCCCACGGTGTCCAACGATGTCCAACGGTGTCCAACGGTGTCCAACGGTGTCCAACGGTGTCCCACGTTGTCCCACGTTGTCCCACGTTGTCCCACGTTGTCCCACGTTGTCCCACGATGTCCCACGTTGTCCCACGTTGTCCAACGATGTCCAACGGTGTCCAACGGTGTCCCACGGTGTCCAACGGTGTCCCACGTTGTCCCACGTTGTCCCACGTTGTCCCACGTTGTCCCACGTTGTCCCACGTTGTCCCACGTTGTCCAACGATGTCCAACGGTGTCCCACGTTGTCCCACGTTGTTCCATGGTTTCCCACGTTGTCCCACGTTGTCCCACGTTGTCCCACGGTGTCCAACGATGTCCAACGGTGTCCAACGGTGTCCAACGGTGTCCAACGGTGTCCCACGTTGTCCCACGTTGTCCCACGTTGTCCCACGTTGTCCCACGTTGTCCCACGTTGTCCCACGTTGTCCCACGTTGTCCCACGTTGTCCCACGTTGTCCCACGGTGTCCAACGATGTCCAACGGTGTCCAACGGTGTCCAACGGTGTCCAACGATGTCCAACGATGTCCAACGATGTCCAACGGTGTCCAACGATGTCCACCGATGTCCAACGGTGTCCCACGATGTCCAACGATGTCCAACGATGTCCAACGGTGTCCAACGATGTCCAACGGTGTCCAACGATGTCCAACGATGTCCAACGGTGTCCCACGATGTCCAACGATGTCCAACGATGTCCAACGGTGTCCAACGGTGTCCAACGGTGTCCCACGGTGTCCAACGGTGTCCCACGTTGTCCCACGTTGTCCCACGTTGTCCCACGTTGTCCCACGATGTCCCACGTTGTCCAACGGTGTCCAACGGTGTCCAACGATGTCCAACGATGTCCAACGGTGTCCCACGATGTCCCACGTTGTCCCACGTTGTCCCACGTTGTCCCACGTTGTCCCACGTTGTCCAACGATGTCCAACGGTGTCCCACGTTGTCCCACGTTGTTCCATGTTTTCCCACGTGGTCCCACGTTGTCCCACGTTGTCCCACGTTGTCCCACGGTGTCCCACGATGTCCCACGTTGTCCCACGTTGTCCCACGTTGTCCCACGATGTCCCACGTTGTCCCACGTTGTCCCACGGTGTCCAACGATGTCCAACGGTGTCCAGCGATGTCCAACGGTGTCCCACGTTGTCCCACGTTTTCCCACGTTGTCCCACGTTGTCCCACGTTGTCCCACGTTGTCCCACGTTGTCCCACGTTGTCCCACGTTGTCCCACGTTGTCCCACGGTGTCCAACGATGTCCAACGGTGTCCAGCGATGTCCAACGGTGTCCCACGTTGTCCCACGTTTTCCCACGTTGTCCCACGTTGTCCCACGGTGTCCAACGATGTCCAACGATGTCCAACGGGGTCCCACGTTGTCCCACGTTGTCCCACGTTGTCCCACGTTGTCCCACGATGTCCCACGTTGTCCCACGTTGTCCCACGTTGTCCCACGTTGTCCCACGATGTCCCACGTTGTCCCACGTTGTCCCACGGTGTCCAACGATGTCCAACGGTGTCCAGCGATGTCCAACGGTGTCCCACGTTGTCCCACGTTTTCCCACGTTGTCCCACGTTGTCCCACGTTGTCCCACGTTGTCCCACGTTGTCCCACGTTGTCCCACGTTGTCCCACGTTGTCCCACGTTGTCCCACGATGTCCCACGTTGTCCCACGTTGTCCCACGTTGTCCCACGTTGTCCCACGTTGTCCCACGTTGTCCCACGTTGTCCCACGTTGTCCCACGTTGTCCCACGTTGTCCCACGTTGTCCCACGGTGTCCAACGATGTCCAACGGTGTCCAACGGTGTCCCACGGTGTCCAACGGTGTCCCACGTTGTCCCACGTTGTCCCACGTTGTCCCACGTTGTCCCACGTTGTCCCACGTTGTCCCACGTTGTCCAACGATGTCCAACGGTGTCCCACGTTGTCCCACGTTGTTCCATGGTTTCCCACGTTGTCCCACGTTGTCCCACGTTGTCCCACGGTGTCCAACGATGTCCAACGGTGTCCAACGGTGTCCAACGGTGTCCAACGGTGTCCCACGTTGTCCCACGTTGTCCCACGTTGTCCCACGATGTCCCACGTTGTCCCACGTTGTCCCACGTTGTCCCACGTTGTCCCACGTTGTCCCACGTTGTCCCACGGTGTCCAACGATGTCCAACGGTGTCCAACGGTGTCCAACGGTGTCCAACGATGTCCAACGATGTCCAACGATGTCCAACGGTGTCCAACGATGTCCACCGATGTCCAACGGTGTCCCACGATGTCCAACGATGTCCAACGATGTCCAACGGTGTCCAACGATGTCCAACGGTGTCCAACGATGTCCAACGATGTCCAACGGTGTCCCACGATGTCCAACGATGTCCAACGATGTCCAACGGTGTCCAACGGTGTCCAACGGTGTCCCACGGTGTCCAACGGTGTCCCACGTTGTCCCACGTTGTCCCACGTTGTCCCACGTTGTCCCACGATGTCCCACGTTGTCCAACGGTGTCCAACGGTGTCCAACGATGTCCAACGATGTCCAACGGTGTCCCACGATGTCCCACGTTGTCCTACGTTGTCCCACGTTGTCCCACGTTGTCCCACGTTGTCCAACGATGTCCAACGGTGTCCCACGTTGTCCCACGTTGTTCCATGGTTTCCCACGTGGTCCCACGTTGTCCCACGTTGTCCCACGTTGTCCCACGGTGTCCCACGATGTCCCACGTTGTCCCACGTTGTCCCACGTTGTCCCACGATGTCCCACGTTGTCCCACGTTGTCCCACGGTGTCCAACGATGTCCAACGGTGTCCAGCGATGTCCAACGGTGTCCCACGTTGTCCCACGTTTTCCCACGTTGTCCCACGTTGTCCCACGTTGTCCCACGTTGTTCCATGGTTTCCCACGTTGTCCCACGTTGTCCCACGTTGTCCCACGGTGTCCAACGATGTCCAACGGTGTCCAACGGTGTCCAACGGTGTCCAACGGTGTCCCACGATGTCCCACGTTGTCCTACGTTGTCCCACGTTGTCCCACGTTGTCCCACGTTGTCCAACGATGTCCAACGGTGTCCCACGTTGTCCCACGTTGTTCCATGGTTTCCCACGTGGTCCCACGTTGTCCCACGTTGTCCCACGTTGTCCCACGGTGTCCCACGATGTCCCACGTTGTCCCACGTTGTCCCACGTTGTCCCACGATGTCCCACGTTGTCCCACGTTGTCCCACGGTGTCCAACGATGTCCAACGGTGTCCAGCGATGTCCAACGGTGTCCCACGTTGTCCCACGTTTTCCCACGTTGTCCCACGTTGTCCCACGTTGTCCCACGTTGTTCCATGGTTTCCCACGTTGTCCCACGTTGTCCCACGTTGTCCCACGGTGTCCAACGATGTCCAACGGTGTCCAACGGTGTCCAACGGTGTCCAACGGTGTCCCACGTTGTCCCACGTTGTCCCACGTTGTCCCACGTTGTCCCACGTTGTCCCACGTTGTCCCACGTTGTCCCACGTTGTCCAACGATGTCCAACGGTGTCCAACGGTGTCCCACGGTGTCCAACGGTGTCCCACGTTGTCCCACGTTGTCCCACGTTGTCCCACGTTGTCCCACGTTGTCCCACGTTGTCCCACGTTGTCCAACGATGTCCAACGGTGTCCCACGTTGTCCCACGTTGTTCCATGGTTTCCCACGTTGTCCCACGTTGTCCCACGTTGTCCCACGGTGTCCAACGATGTCCAACGGTGTCCAACGGTGTCCAACGGTGTCCAACGGTGTCCCACGTTGTCCCACGTTGTCCCACGTTGTCCCACGATGTCCCACGTTGTCCCACGTTGTCCCACGTTGTCCCACGTTGTCCCACGTTGTCCCACGTTGTCCCACGGTGTCCAACGATGTCCAACGGTGTCCAACGGTGTCCAACGGTGTCCAACGATGTCCAACGATGTCCAACGATGTCCAACGGTGTCCAACGATGTCCACCGATGTCCAACGGTGTCCCACGATGTCCAACGATGTCCAACGATGTCCAACGGTGTCCAACGATGTCCAACGGTGTCCAACGATGTCCAACGATGTCCAACGGTGTCCCACGATGTCCAACGATGTCCAACGATGTCCAACGGTGTCCAACGGTGTCCAACGGTGTCCCACGGTGTCCAACGGTGTCCCACGTTGTCCCACGTTGTCCCACGTTGTCCCACGTTGTCCCACGATGTCCCACGTTGTCCAACGGTGTCCAACGGTGTCCAACGATGTCCAACGATGTCCAACGGTGTCCCACGATGTCCCACGTTGTCCCACGTTGTCCCACGTTGTCCCACGTTGTCCCACGTTGTCCAACGATGTCCAACGGTGTCCCACGTTGTCCCACGTTGTTCCATGGTTTCCCACGTGGTCCCACGTTGTCCCACGTTGTCCCACGTTGTCCCACGGTGTCCCACGATGTCCCACGTTGTCCCACGTTGTCCCACGTTGTCCCACGATGTCCCACGTTGTCCCACGTTGTCCCACGGTGTCCAACGATGTCCAACGGTGTCCAGCGATGTCCAACGGTGTCCCACGTTGTCCCACGTTTTCCCACGTTGTCCCACGTTGTCCCACGTTGTCCCACGTTGTCCCACGTTGTCCCACGTTGTCCCACGTTGTCCCACGTTGTCCCACGGTGTCCAACGATGTCCAACGGTGTCCAGCGATGTCCAACGGTGTCCCACGTTGTCCCACGTTTTCCCACGTTGTCCCACGTTGTCCCACGGTGTCCAACGATGTCCAACGATGTCCAACGGGGTCCCACGTTGTCCCACGTTGTCCCACGTTGTCCCACGTTGTCCCACGATGTCCCACGTTGTCCCACGTTGTCCCACGTTGTCCCACGTTGTCCCACGATGTCCCACGTTGTCCCACGTTGTCCCACGGTGTCCAACGATGTCCAACGGTGTCCAGCGATGTCCAACGGTGTCCCACGTTGTCCCACGTTTTCCCACGTTGTCCCACGTTGTCCCACGTTGTCCCACGTTGTCCCACGTTGTCCCACGTTGTCCCACGTTGTCCCACGTTGTCCCACGTTGTCCCACGTTGTCCCACGTTGTCCCACGTTGTCCCACGTTGTCCCACGTTGTCCCACGTTGTCCCACGTTGTCCCACGTTGTCCCACGTTGTCCCACGTTGTCCCACGTTGTCCCACGTTGTCCCACGGTGTCCAACGATGTCCAACGGTGTCCAACGGTGTCCCACGGTGTCCAACGGTGTCCCACGTTGTCCCACGTTGTCCCACGTTGTCCCACGTTGTCCCACGTTGTCCCACGTTGTCCCACGTTGTCCAACGATGTCCAACGGTGTCCCACGTTGTCCCACGTTGTTCCATGGTTTCCCACGTTGTCCCACGTTGTCCCACGTTGTCCCACGGTGTCCAACGATGTCCAACGGTGTCCAACGGTGTCCAACGGTGTCCAACGGTGTCCAACGGTGTCCCACGTTGTCCCACGTTGTCCCACGTTGTCCCACGGTGTCCAACGATGTCCAACGGTGTCCCACGTTGTCCCACGTTGTCCCACGTTGTCCCACGTTGTCCCACGTTGTCCCACGATGTCCCACGTTGTCCCACGTTGTCCCACGTTGTCCCACGTTGTCCCACGTTGTCCCACGTTGTCCCACGTTGTCCCACGTTGTCCCACGTTGTCCCACGTTGTCCCACGTTGTCCCACGTTGTCCCACGTTGTCCCACGGTGTCCAACGGTGTCCAACGATGTCCCACGTTGTCCCACGTTGTCCCACGTTGTCCCACGTTGTCCCACGATGTCCCACGTTGTCCCACGTTGTCCCACGTTGTCCCACGTTGTCCCACGTTGTCCCACGTTGTCCCACGCTGTCCCACGTTGTCCCACGTTGTCCCACGGTGTCCAACGATGTCCAACGGTGTCCAGCGATGTCCAACGGTGTCCCACGTTGTCCCACGTTTTCCCACGTTGTCCCACGTTGTCCCACGGTGTCCAACGATGTAAAACGATGTCCAACGGTGTCCCACGTTGTCCCACGTTGTTCCGTGGTTTCCCACGTTGTCCCACGTTGTCCCACGTTGTCCCACGGTGTCCAACGATGTCCAACGGTGTCCAACGGTGTCCAACGGTGTCCAACGGTGTCCCACGTTGTCCCACGTTGTCCCACGTTGTCCCACGATGTCCCACGTTGTCCCACGTTGTCCCACGTTGTCCCACGTTGTCCCACGATGTCCCACGTTGTCCCACGTTGTCCCACGTTGTCCCACGTTGTCCGACGTTGTCCCACGTTGTCCCACGTTGTCCCACGTTGTCCCACGTTGTCCCACGTTGTCCCACGTTGTCCCACGGTGTCCAACGATGTCCAACGGTGTCCAACGGTGTCCCACGTTGTCCCACGTTGTCCCACGTTGTCCCACGTTGTCCCACGTTGTCCCACGTTGTCCCACGTTGTCCCACGTTGTCCAACGATGTCCAACGGTGTCCCACGTTGTCCCACGTTGTGCCACGTTGTCCCACGTTGTCCCACGTTGTCCCACGTTGTCCCACGTTGTCCCACGTTGTCCCACGTTGTCCCACGTTGTCCCACGTTGTCCCACGTTGTCCCACGTTGTCCCACGTTGTCCCACGTTGTCCCACGTTGTCCCACGTTGTCGCCCGATGTCCCACGTTGTCCCACGTTGTCCCACGTTGTCCCACGTTGTCCCACGTTGTCCCACGTTGTCCCACGTTGTCCCACGTTGTCCCACGTTGTCCCACGGTGTCCAACGGTGTCCCACGATGTCCCACGTTGTCCCACGTTGTCCCACGTTGTCCCACGTTGTCCCACGTTGTCCCACGTTGTCCCACGGTGTCCAACGATGTCCAACGATGTCCAACGGTGTCCCACGTTGTCCCACGTTGTTCCATGGTTTCCCACGTTGTCCCACGTTGTCCCACGTTGTCCCACGGTGTCCAACGATGTCCAACGGTGTCCAACGGTGTCCAACGGTGTCCAACGGTGTCCCACGTTGTCCCACGTTGTCCCACGTTGTCCCACGTTGTCCCACGATGTCCCACGTTGTCCCACGTTGTCGCACGTTGTCCCACGATGTCCCACGTTGTCCCACGTTGTCCCACGTTGTCCCACGTTGTCCGACGATGTCCCACGTTGTCCCACGTTGTCCCACGTTGTCCCACGTTGTCCCACGGTGTCCAACGATGTCCCACGTTGTCCCACGTTGTCCCACGTTGTCCCACGTTGTCCCACGTTGTCCCACGTTGTCCCACGGTGTCCAACGATGTCCAACGGTGTCCCACGTTGTCCCACGTTGTCCCACGATGTCCCACGTTGTCCCACGATGTCCCACGTTGTCCCACGTTGTCCCACGTTGTCCCACGTTGTCCCACGATGTCCCACGTTGTCCCACGTTGTCCCACGTTGTCCCACGTTGTCCCACGTTGTCCCACGTTGTCCCACGTTGTCCCACGTTGTCCCACGGTGTCCAACGATGTCGAACGGTGTCCAACGGTGTCCCACGGTGTCCAACGGTGTCCCACGTTGTCCCACGTTGTCCCACGTTGTCCCACGTTGTCCCACGTTGTCCCACGTTGTCCAACGATGTCCAACGGTGTCCCACGTTGTCCCACGTTGTTCCATGGTTTCCCACGTTGTCCCACGTTGTCCCACGTTGTCCCACGTTGTCCCACGTTGTCCCACGTTGTCCCACGGTGTCCAACGATGTCCAACGGTGTCCCACGTTGTCCCACGTTGTCCCACGTTGTCCCACGTTGTCCCACGTTGTCCCACGATGTCCCACGTTGTCCCACGTTGTCCCACGTTGTCCCACGTTGTCCCACGTTGTCCCACGTTGTCCCACGTTGTCCCACGTGGTCCCACGGTGTCCCACGTTGTCCCACGGTGTCCAACGATGTCCAACGGTGTCCCACGTTGTCCAACGGTGTCCCACGTTGTCCCACGTTGTCCCACGTTGTCCCACGTTGTCCCACGATGTCCCACGTTGTCCCACGTTGTCCCACGTTGTCCCACGTTGTCCCACGTTGTCCCACGTTGTCCCACGTTCTCCCACGTTGTCCCACGTTGTCCCACGTTGTCCCACGGTGTCCAACGATGTCCAACGGTGTCCCACGTTGTCCCACGTTGTCCCACGTTGTCCCACGGTGTCCAACGATGTCCAACGGTGTCCAACGGTGTCCCACGGTGTCCAACGGTGTCCCACGTTGTCCCACGTTGTCCCACGTTGTCCCACGTTGTCCCACGTTGTCCCACGATGTCCCACGTTGTCCCACGTTGTCCCACGTTGTCCCACGTTGTCCCACGTTGTCCCACGTTGTCCCACGGTGTCCAACGATGTCCAACGGTGTCCAACGGTGTCCAAAGGTGTCCAACGATGTCCAACGATGTCCAACGATGTCCAACGGTGTCCAACGATGTCCAACGATGTCCAACGGTGTCCCACGATGTCCAACGATGTCCAACGATGTCCAACGATGTCCAACGGTGTCCCACGTTGTCCCACGTTGTCCGACGTTGTCCCACGTTGTCCCACGTTGTCCCACGGTGTCCAACGATGTCCAACGGTGTCCCACGTTGTCCAACGGTGTCCCACGTTGTCCAACGGTGTCCCACGTTGTCCCACGTTGTCCCACGTTGTCCCACGTTGTCCCACGTTGTCCCACGTTGTCCCACGTTGTCCCACGTTGTCCCACGTTGTCCCACGTTGTCCCACGTTGTCCCACGTTGTCCCACGTTGTCCCACGGTGTCCAACGATGTCCAACGGTGTCCAACGGTGTCCCACGGTGTCCAACGGTGTCCCACATTGTCCCACGTTGTCCCACGTTGTCCCACGTTGTCCCACGTTGTCCCACGTTGTCCAACGATGTCCAACGGTGTCCCACGTTGTCCCACGTTGTTCCATGGTTTCCCACGTTGTCCCACGTTGTCCCACGTTGTCCCACGTTGTCCCACGTTGTCCCACGGTGTCCCACGGTGTCCAACGATGTCCAACGGTGTCCCACGTTGTCCCACGTTGTCCCACGTTGTCCCACGTTGTCCCACGTTGTCCCACGTTGTCCCACGTTGTCCCACGTTGTCCCACGTTGTCCCACGTTGTCCCACGTGGTCCCACGTTGTCCCACGTTGTCCCACGGTGTCCAACGATGTCCAACGGTGTCCCACGTTGTCCCACGGTGTCCCACGTTGTCCCACGTTGTCCCACGTTGTCCCACGATGTCCCACGTTGTCCCACGTTGTCCCACGTTGTCCCACGTTGTCCCACGTTGTCCCACGTTGTCCCACGTTGTCCCACGTGGTCCCACGTTGTCCCACGTTGTCCCACGGTGTCCAACGATGTCCAACGGTGTCCCACGTTGTCCAACGGTGTCCCACGTTGTCCCACGTTGTCCCACGTTGTCCCACGTTGTCCCACGGTGTCCAACGATGTCCAACGGTGTCCCACGTTGTCCCACGTTGTCCCACGTTGTCCCACGGTGTCCAACGATGTCCAACGGTGTCCAACGGTGTCCCACGGTGTCCAACGGTGTCCCACGTTGTCCCACGTTGTCCCACGTTGTCCCACGTTGTCCCACGTTGTCCCACGATGTCCCACGTTGTCCCACGTTGTCCCACGTTGTCCCACGTTGTCCCACGTTGTCCCACGTTGTCCCACGGTGTCCAACGATGTCCAACGGTGTCCAACGGTGTCCAACGGTGTCCAACGATGTCCAACGATGTCCAACGATGTCCAACGGTGTCCAACGATGTCCAACGATGTCCAACGGTGTCCCACGATGTCCAACGATGTCCAACGATGTCCAACGATGTCCAACGGTGTCCCACGTTGTCCCACGTTGTCCCACGTTGTCCCACGTTGTCCCACGTTGTCCCACGTTGTCCCACGTTGTCCCACGTTGTCCCACGTTGTCCCACGTTGTCCCACGGTGTCCCACGGTGTCCAACGATGTCCAACGGTGTCCCACGTTGTCCCACGTTGTCCCACGTTGTCCCACGTTGTCCCACGTTGTCCCACGTTGTCCCACGTTGTCCCACGTTGTCCCACGTTGTCCCACGTTGTCCCACGTGGTCCCACGTTGTCCCACGTTGTCCCACGGTGTCCAACGATGTCCAACGGTGTCCCACGTTGTCCAACGGTGTCCCACGTTGTCCCACGTTGTCCCACGTTGTCCCACGTTGTCCCACTTTGTCCCACGTTGTCCCACGTTGTCCCACGTTGTCCCACTTTGTCCCACGTTGTCCCACGTTGTCCCACGTTGTCCCACGTTGTCCCACGTTGTCCCACGTTGTCCCACGTTGTCCCACGTTGTCCCACGATGTCCCACGTTGTCCCACGTTGTCCCACGTTGTCCCACGTTGTCCCACGGTGTCCAACGATGTCCAACGGTGTCCCACGTTGTCCCACGTTGTCCCACGTTGTCCCACGTTGTCCCACGTTGTCCCACGATGTCCCACGTTGTCCCACGTTGTCCCACGTTGTCCCACGTTGTCCCACGTTGTCCCACGTTGTCCCACGTTGTCCCACGTTGTCCCACGTTGTCCCACGTTGTCCCACGTTGTCCCACGTTGTCCCACGGTGTCCAACGGTGTCCAACGGTGTCCAACGATGTCCAACGTTGTCCCACGTTGTCCCACGTTGTCCCACGTTGTCCCACGATGTCCCACGTTGTCCCACGTTGTCCCACGTTGTCCCACGTTGTCCCACGTTGTCCCACGGTGTCCAACGATGTCCAACGGTGTCCAATTGTGTCCAACGGTGTCCAACGGTGTCCCACGTTGTCCCACGTTGTCCCACGTTGTCCCACGTTGTCCCACGTTGTCCCACGTTGTCCCACGTTGTCCCACGTTGTCCCACGTTGTCCCACGTTGTCCCACGTTGTCCCACGGTGTCCAACGATGTCCAACGATGTCCAACGGTGTCCCACGATGTCCAACGATGTCCAACGATGTCCAACGGTGTCCAACGGTGTCCAACGGTGTCCCACGGTGTCCAACGGTGTCCCACGTTGTCCCACGTTGTCCCACGTTGTCCCACGTTGTCCCACGATGTCCCACGTTGTCCAACGGTGTCCAACGGTGTCCAACGATGTCCAACGATGTCCAACGGTGTCCCACGATGTCCAACGATGTCCAACGATGTCCAACGGTGTCCCACGTTGTCCCACGTTGTCCCACGTTGTCCCACGTTGTCCCACGTTGTCCCACGGTGTCCAACGATGTCCAACGGTGTCCCACGTTGTCCAACGGTGTCCCACGTTGTCCCACGGTGTCCCACGTTGTCCCACGTTGTCCCACGTTGTCCCACGTTGTCCCACGTTGTCCCACGTTGTCCCACGTTGTCCCACGTTGTCCCACGTTGTCCCACGTTGTCCCACGGTGTCCAACGATGTCGAACGGTGTCCAACGGTGTCCCACGGTGTCCAACGGTGTCCCACGTTGTCCCACGTTGTCCCACGTTGTCCCACGTTGTCCCACGTTGTCCCACGTTGTCCAACGATGTCCAACGGTGTCCCACGTTGTCCCACGTTGTTCCATGGTTTCCCACGTTGTCCCACGTTGTCCCACGTTGTCCCACGTTGTCCCACGTTGTCCCACGGTGTCCCACGGTGTCCAACGATGTCCAACGGTGTCCCACGTTGTCCCACGTTGTCCCACGTTGTCCCACGTTGTCCCACGTTGTCCCACGATGTCCCACGTTGTCCCACGTTGTCCCACGTTGTCCCACGTTGTCCCACGTTGTCCCACGTTGTCCCACGTTGTCCCACGTGGTCCCACGTTGTCCCACGTTGTCCCACGGTGTCCAACGATGTCCAACGGTGTCCCACGTTGTCCAACGGTGTCCCACGTTGTCCCACGTTGTCCCACGTTGTCCCACGTTGTCCCACGATGTCCCACGTTGTCCCACGTTGTCCCACGTTGTCCCACGTTGTCCCACGTTGTCCCACGTTGTCCCACGTTCTCCCACGTTGTCCCACGTTGTCCCACGTTGTCCCACGGTGTCCAACGATGTCCAACGGTGTCCCACGTTGTCCCACGTTGTCCCACGTTGTCCCACGGTGTCCAACGATGTCCAACGGTGTCCAACGGTGTCCCACGGTGTCCAACGGTGTCCCACGTTGTCCCACGTTGTCCCACGTTGTCCCACGTTGTCCCACGTTGTCCCACGATGTCCCACGTTGTCCCACGTTGTCCCACGTTGTCCCACGTTGTCCCACGTTGTCCCACGTTGTCCCACGGTGTCCAACGATGTCCAACGGTGTCCAACGGTGTCCAACGGTGTCCAACGATGTCCAACGATGTCCAACGATGTCCAACGGTGTCCAACGATGTCCAACGATGTCCAACGGTGTCCCACGATGTCCAACGATGTCCAACGATGTCCAACGATGTCCAACGGTGTCCCACGTTGTCCCACGTTGTCCCACGTTGTCCCACGTTGTCCCACGTTGTCCCACGGTGTCCAACGATGTCCAACGGTGTCCCACGTTGTCCAACGGTGTCCCACGTTGTCCAACGGTGTCCCACGTTGTCCCACGTTGTCCCACGTTGTCCCACGTTGTCCCACGTTGTCCCACGTTGTCCCACGTTGTCCCACGTTGTCCCACGTTGTCCCACGTTGTCCCACGTTGTCCCACGGTGTCCAACGATGTCCAACGGTGTCCAACGGTGTCCCACGGTGTCCAACGGTGTCCCACGTTGTCCCACGTTGTCCCACGTTGTCCCACGTTGTCCCACGTTGTCCCACGTTGTCCAACGATGTCCAACGGTGTCCCACGTTGTCCCACGTTGTTCCATGGTTTCCCACGTTGTCCCACGTTGTCCCACGTTGTCCCACGTTGTCCCACGGTGTCCCACGGTGTCCAACGATGTCCAACGGTGTCCCACGTTGTCCCACGTTGTCCCACGTTGTCCCACGTTGTCCCACGTTGTCCCACGTTGTCCCACGTTGTCCCACGTTGTCCCACGTTGTCCCACGTTGTCCCACGTGGTCCCACGTTGTCCCACGTTGTCCCACGGTGTCCAACGGTGTCCAACGGTGTCCCACGTTGTCCAACGGTGTCCCACGTTGTCCCACGTTGTCCCACGTTGTCCCACGTTGTCCCACGATGTCCCACGTTGTCCCACGTTGTCCCACGTTGTCCCACGTTGTCCCACGTTGTCCCACGTTGTCCCACGTTGTCCCACGTTGTCCCACGTGGTCCCACGTTGTCCCACGTTGTCCCACGGTGTCCAACGATGTCCAACGGTGTCCCACGTTGTCCAACGGTGTCCCACGTTGTCCCACGTTGTCCCACGTTGTCCCACGTTGTCCCACGGTGTCCAACGATGTCCAACGGTGTCCCACGTTGTCCCACGTTGTCCCACGTTGTCCAACGATGTCCAACGATGTCCAACGGTGTCCCACGATGTCCAACGATGTCCAACGATGTCCAACGATGTCCAACGGTTTCCCACGTTGTCCCACGTTGTCCCACGTTGTCCCACGTTGTCCCACGTTGTCCCACGGTGTCCAACGATGTCCAACGGTGTCCCACGTTGTCCCACGTTGTCCCACGTTGTCCCACGTTGTCCCACGTTGTCCCACGTTGTCCCACGTGGTCCCACGTTGTCCCACGTTGTCCCACGGTGTCCAACGATGTCCAACGGTGTCCCACGTTGTCCAACGGTGTCCCACGTTGTCCCACGTTGTCCCACGTTGTCCCACGTTGTCCCACGCTGTCCCACGTTGTCCCACGTTGTCCCACGTTGTCCCACGTTGTCCCACGTTGTCCCACGTTGTCCCACGTTGTCCCACGTTGTCCCACGTTGTCCCACGTTGTCCCACGTTGTCCCACGGTGTCCAACGATGTCCAACTGTGTCCAACGGTGTCCCACGGTGTCCAACGGTGTCCCACGTTGTCCCACGTTGTCCCACGTTGTCCCACGTTGTCCCACGTTGTCCCACGTTGTCCCACGTTGTCCAACGATGTCCAACGGTGTCCCACGTTGTCCCACGTTGTTCCATGGTTTCCCACGTTGTCCCACGTTGTCCCACGTTGTCCCACGGTGTCCAACGATGTCCAACGGTGTCCAACGGTGTCCAACGGTGTCCAACGGTGTCCCACGTTGTCCCACGTTGTCCCACGTTGTCCCACGGTGTCCAACGATGTCCAACGGTGTCCCACGTTGTCCCACGTTGTCCCACGTTGTCCCACGTTGTCCCACGTTGTCCCACGATGTCCCACGTTGTCCCACGTTGTCCCACGTTGTCCCACGTTGTCCCACGTTGTCCCACGTTGTCCCACGTTGTCCCACGTTGTCCCACGTTGTCCCACGTTGTCCCACGTTGTCCCACGTTGTCCCACGTTGTCCCACGTTGTCCCACGGTGTCCAACGGTGTCCAACGATGTCCAACGTTGTCCCACGTTGTCCCACGTTGTCCCACGATGTCCCACGATGTCCCACGTTGTCCCACGTTGTCCCACGGTGTCCAACGATGTCCAACGGTGTCCAACGGTGTCCAACGGTGTCCAACGGTGTCCCACGTTGTCCCACGTTGTCCCACGTTGTCCCACGGTGTCCAACGATGTCCAACGGTGTCCAGCGATGTCCAACGGTGTCCCACGTTGTCCCACGTTGTCCCACGTTGACCCACGTTGTCCCACGTTGTCCCACGTTGTCCCACGTTGTCCCACGTTGTCCCACGTTGTCCCACGATGTCCCACGTTGTCCCACGTTGTCCCACGTTGTCCCACGTTGTCCCACGTTGTCCCACGTTGTCCCACGGTGTCCAACGATGTCCAACGGTGTCCAACGGTGTCCAACGGTGTCCAACGATGTCCAACGATGTCCAACGATGTCCAACGGTGTCCAACGATGTCCAACGATGTCCAACGGTGTCCCACGATGTCCAACGATGTCCAACGATGTCCAACGGTGTCCAACGATGTCCAACGGTGTCCAACGATGTCCAACGATGTCCAACGGTGTCCCACGATGTCCAACGATGTCCAACGATGTCCAACGGTGTCCAACGGTGTCCAACGGTGTCCCACGGTGTCCAACGGTGTCCCACGTTGTCCCACGTTGTCCCACGTTGTCCCACGTTGTCCCACGATGTCCCACGTTGTCCAACGGCGTCCAACGGTGTCCAACGATGTCCAACGATGTCCAACGGTGTCCCACGATGTCCAACGATGTCCAACGATGTCCAACGGTGTCCCACGTTGTCCCACGTTGTCCCACGTTGTCCCACGTTGTCCCACGGTGTCCAACGATGTCCAACGGTGTCCAACGGTGTCCCACGGTGTCCAACGGTGTCCCACGTTGTCCCACGTTGTCCCACGTTGTCCCACGGTGTCCAACGATGTCCCACGATGTCCCACGTTGTCCCACGTTGTCCCACGTTGTCCCACGTTGTCCCACGTTGTCCCACGTTGTCCCACGGTGTCCAACGATGTCCAACGGTGTCCAACGGTGTCCAACGGTGTCCAACGATGTCCAACGATGTCCAACGATGTCCAACGGTGTCCAGCGATGTCCAACGATGTCCCACGATGTCCCACGTTGTCCCACGTTGTCCCACGTTGTCCCACGGTGTCCAACGATGTCCAACGGTGTCCCACGTTGTCCCACGTTGTCCCACGTTGTCCCACGTTGTCCCACGTTGTCCCACGTTGTCCCACGTTGTCCCACGTTGTCCCACGTTGTCCCACGTTGTCCCACGTTGTCCCACGGTGTCCAACGGTGTCCCACGTTGTCCCACGTTGTCCCACGTTGTCCCACGTTGTCCCACGGTGTCCAACGGTGTCCAACGATGTCCAACGTTGTCCCACGTTGTCCCACGTTGTCCCACGTTGTCCCACGATGTCCCACGTTGTCCCACGTTGTCCCACGATGTCCCACGTTGTCCCACGATGTCCCACGTTGTCCCACGTTGTCCCACGTTGTCCCACGGTGTCCAACGATGTCCAACGGTGTCCAACGGTGTCCAACGGTGTCCAACGATGTCCAACGGTGTCCAACGGTGTCCAACGGTGTCCCACGATGTCCAACGATGTCCAACGATGTCCAACGGTGTCCAACGGTGTCCAACGGTGTCCCACGATGTCCAACGATGTCCAACGATGTCCAACGGTGTCCCACGTTGTCCAACGGTGTCCCACGTTGTCCCACGTTGTCCCACGTTGTCCCACGTTGTCCCACGTTGTCCCACGTTGTCCCACGTTGTCCCACGTTGTCCCACGTTGTCCCACGGTGTCCAACGATGTCCAACGGTGTCCAACGGTGTCCCACGGTGTCCAACGGTGTCCCACGTTGTCCCACGTTGTCCCACGTTGTCCCACGTTGTCCCACGTTGTCCCACGTTGTCCAACGATGTCCAACGGTGTCCCACGTTGTCCCACGTTGTTCCATGGTTTCCCACGTTGTCCCACGTTGTCCCACGTTGTCCCACGTTGTCCCACGTTGTCCCACGGTGTCCCACGGTGTCCAACGATGTCCAACGGTGTCCCACGTTGTCCCACGTTGTCCCACGTTGTCCCACGTTGTCCCACGTTGTCCCACGATGTCCCACGTTGTCCCACGTTGTCCCACGTTGTCCCACGTTGTCCCACGTTGTCCCATGTTGTCCCACGTTGTCCCACGTGGTCCCACGTTGTCCCACGTTGTCCCACGGTGTCCAACGATGTCCAACGGTGTCCCACGTTGTCCAACGGTGTCCCACGTTGTCCCACGTTGTCCCACGTTGTCCCACGTTGTCCCACGTTGTCCCACGTTGTCCCACGTTGTCCCACGTTGTCCCACGTTGTCCCACGTTGTCCCACGTTGTCCCACGTTGTCCCACGTTGTCCCACGTTGTCCCACGTTGTCCCACGATGTCCCACGTTGTCCCACGTTGTCCCACGTTGTCCCACGTTGTCCCACGTTGTCCCACGTTGTCCCACGTTGTCCCACGTTGTCCCACGTTGTCCCACGTTGTCCCACGTTGTCCCACGGTGTCCAACGATGTCCAACGGTGTCCAGCGATGTCCAACGGTGTCCCACGTTGTCCCACGTTGTCCCACGTTGTCCCACGTTGTCCCACGTTGTCCCACGGTGTCCAACGATGTCCAACGGTGTCCAACGATGTCCCACGTTGTCCCACGTTGTCCCACGTTGTCCCACGTTGTCCCACGATGTCCCACGTTGTCCCACGTTGTCCCACGTTGTCCCACGTTGTCCCACGTTGTCCCACGTTGTCCCACGTTGTCCCACGTTGTCCCACGTTGTCCCACGTTGTCCCACGTTGTCCCACGGTGTCCAACGATGTCCAACGGTGTCCAACGGTGTCCCACGGTGTCCAACTTTGTCCCACGTTGTCCCACGTTGTCCCACGTGGTCCCACGTTGTCCCACGTTGTCCCACGGTGTCCAACGATGTCCAACGGTGTCCCACGTTGTCCAACGGTGTCCCACGTTGTCCCACGTTGTCCCACGTTGTCCCACGTTGTCCCACGATGTCCCACGTTGTCCCACGTTGTCCCTCGTTGTCCCACGTTGTCCCACGTTGTCCCACGTTGTCCCACGTTGTCCCACGTTGTCCCACGTTGTACAACGATGTCCAACGGTGTCCCACGTTGTCCCACGTTGTTCCATGGTTTCCCACGTTGTCCCACGTTGTCCCACGGTGTCCAACGATGTCCAACGGTGTCCAACGGTGTCCAACGGTGTCCAACGGTGTCCCACGTTGTCCCACGTTGTCCCACGTTGTCCCACGGTGTCCAACGATGTCCAACGGTGTCCCACGTTGTCCCACGTTGTCCCACGTTGTCCCACGTTGTCCCACGATGTCCCACGTTGTCCCACGTTGTCCCACGTTGTCCCACGTTGTCCCGCGTTGTCCCACGTTGTCCCACGTTGTCCCACGTTGTCCCACGTTGTCCCACGTTGTCCCACGTTGTCCCACGTTGTCCCACGTTGTCCCACGTTGTCCCACGTTGTCCCACGTTGTCCCACGGTGTCCAACGGTGTCCAACGATGTCCAACGTTGTCCCACGTTGTCCCACGTTGTCCCACGTTGTCCCACGATGTCCCACGTTGTCCCACGTTGTCCCACGTTGTCCCACGGTGTCCAACGATGTCCAACGGTGTCCAAGGGTGTCCAACGGTGTCCAACGGTGTCCCACGTTGTCCCACGTTGTCCCACGTTGTCCCACGGTGTCCAACGATGTCCAACGGTGTCCAGCGATGTCCAACGGTGTCCCACGTTGTCCCACGTTGTCCCACGTTGTCCCACGTTGTCCCACGTTGTCCCACGTTGTCCCACGTTGTCCCACGTTGTCCCACGTTGTCCCACGATGTCCAACGATGTCCAACGGTGTCCAACGGTGTCCAACGGTGTCCAACGATGTCCAACGATGTCCAACGATGTCCAACGGTGTCCAACGATGTCCAACGATGTCCAACGGTGTCCCACGATGTCCAACGATGTCCAACGATGTCCAACGGTGTCCAACGATGTCCAACGGTGTCCAACGATGTCCAACGATGTCCAACGGTGTCCCACGATGTCCAACGATGTCCAACGATGTCCAACGGTGTCCAACGGTGTCCAACGGTGTCCCACGGTGTCCAACGGTGTCCCACGTTGTCCCACGTTGTCCCACGTTGTCCCACGTTGTCCCACGATGTCCCACGTTGTCCAACGGTGTCCAACGGTGTCCAACGATGTCCAACGATGTCCAACGGTGTCCCACGATGTCCAACGATGTCCAACGATGTCCAACGGTGTCCCACGTTGTCCCACGTTGTCCCACGTTGTCCCACGTTGTCCCACGTTGTCCCACGGTGTCCAACGATGTCCAACGGTGTCCCACGTTGTCCAACGGTGTCCCACGTTGTCCCACGTTGTCCCACGTTGTCCCACGTTGTCCCACGTTGTCCCACGTTGTCCCACGTTGTCCCACGTTGTCCCACGTTGTCCCACGTTGTCCCACGGTGTCCAACGATGTCCAACGGTGTCCAACGGTGTCCCACGGTGTCCAACGGTGTCCCACGTTGTCCCACGTTGTCCCACGTTGTCCCACGTTGTCCCACGTTGTCCCACGTTGTCCAACGATGTCCAACGGTGTCCCACGTTGTCCCACGTTGTTCCATGGTTTCCCACGTTGTCCCACGTTGTCCCACGTTGTCCCACGTTGTCCCACGTTGTCCCACGGTGTCCCACGGTGTCCAACGATGTCCAACGGTGTCCCACGTTGTCCCACGTTGTCCCACGTTGTCCCACGTTGTCCCACGTTGTCCCACGTTGTCCCACGTTGTCCCACGTTGTCCCACGTTGTCCCACGTTGTCCCACGTTGTCCCACGTTGTCCCACGTTGTCCCACGTGGTCCCACGTTGTCCCACGTTGTCCCACGGTGTCCAACGATGTCCAACGGTGTCCCACGTTGTCCAACGGTGTCCCACGTTGTCCCACGTTGTCCCACGTTGTCCCACGTTGTCCCACGATGTCCCACGTTGTCCCACGTTGTCCCACGTTGTCCCACGTTGTCCCACGTTGTCCCACGTTGTCCCACGTTCTCCCACGTTGTCCCACGTTGTCCCACGTTGTCCCACGGTGTCCAACGATGTCCAACGGTGTCCCACGTTGTCCCACGTTGTCCCACGTTGTCCCACGGTGTCCAACGATGTCCAACGGTGTCCAACGGTGTCCCACGGTGTCCAACGGTGTCCCACGTTGTCCCACGTTGTCCCACGTTGTCCCACGTTGTCCCACGTTGTCCCACGATGTCCCACGTTGTCCCACGTTGTCCCACGTTGTCCCACGTTGTCCCACGTTGTCCCACGGTGTCCAACGATGTCCAACGGTGTCCAACGGTGTCCAACGGTGTCCAACGATGTCCAACGATGTCCAACGATGTCCCACGTTGTCCAACGGTGTCCCACGTTGTCCCACGTTGTCCCACGTTGTCCCACGTTGTCCCACGTTGTCCCACGTTGTCCCACGTTGTCCCACGTTGTCCCACGTTGTCCCACGTTGTCCCACGTTGTCCCACGTTGTCCCACGTTGTCCCACGTTGTCCCACGGTGTCCAACGATGTCCAACGGTGTCCAACGGTGTCCCACGGTGTCCAACGGTGTCCCACGTTGTCCCACGTTGTCCCACGTTGTCCCACGTTGTCCCACGTTGTCCCACGTTGTCCAACGATGTCCAACGGTGTCCCACGTTGTCCCACGTTGTTCCATGGTTTCCCACGTTGTCCCACGTTGTCCCACGTTGTCCCACGTTGTCCCACGTTGTCCCACGGTGTCCCACGGTGTCCAACGATGTCCAACGGTGTCCCACGTTGTCCCACGTTGTCCCACGTTGTCCCACGTTGTCCCACGTTGTCCCACGTTGTCCCACGTTGTCCCACGTTGTCCCACGTTGTCCCACGTTGTCCCACGTGGTCCCACGTTGTCCCACGTTGTCCCACGGTGTCCAACGATGTCCAACGGTGTCCCACGTTGTCCAACGGTGTCCCACGTTGTCCAACGGTGTCCCACGTTGTCCCACGTTGTCCCACGTTGTCCCACGTTGTCCCACGATGTCCCACGTTGTCCCACGTTGTCCCACGTTGTCCCACGTTGTCCCACGTTGTCCCACGTTGTCCCACGTTGTCCCACGGTTTCCCACGTTGTCCCACGTTGTCCCACGTTGTCCCACGTTGTCCCACGGTGTCCAACGATGTCCAACGGTGTCCCACGTTGTCCAACGGTGTCCCACGTTGTCCCACGTTGTCCCACGTTGTCCCACGTTGTCCCACGATGTCCCACGTTGTCCCACGTTGTCCCACGTTGTCCCACGTTGTCCCACGTTGTCCCACGTTGTCCCACGTTCTCCCACGTTGTCCCACGTTGTCCCACGTTGTCCCACGGTGTCCAACGATGTCCAACGGTGTCCCACGTTGTCCCACGTTGTCCCACGTTGTCCCACGGTGTCCAACGATGTCCAACGGTGTCCAACGGTGTCCCACGGTGTCCAACGGTGTCCCACGTTGTCCCACGTTGTCCCACGTTGTCCCACGTTGTCCCACGGTGTCCCACGTTGTCCAACGATGTCCAACGGTGTCCCACGTTGTCCCACGTTGTTCCATGGTTTCCCACGTTGTCCCACGTTGTCCCACGTTGTCCCACGTTGTCCCACGTTGTCCCACGGTGTCCCACGGTGTCCAACGATGTCCAACGGTGTCCCACGTTGTCCCACGTTGTCCCACGTTGTCCCACTTTGTCCCACGTTGTCCCACGTTGTCCCACGTTGTCCCACGTTGTCCCACGTTGTCCCACGTTGTCCCACGTGGTCCCACGTTGTCCCACGTTGTCCCACGGTGTCCAACGATGTCCAACGGTGTCCCACGTTGTCCAACGGTGTCCCACGTTGTCCCACGTTGTCCCACGTTGTCCCACGTTGTCCCACGATGTCCCACGTTGTCCCACGTTGTCCCACGTTGTCCCACGTTGTCCCACGTTGTCCCACGTTGTCCCACGTTGTCCCACGTTGTCCCACGTTGTCCCACGATGTCCCACGTTGTCCCACGTTGTCCCACGTTGTCCCACGTTGTCCCACGTTGTCCCACGTTGTCCCACGGTGTCCAACGATGTCCAACGGTGTCCAACGGTGTCCAACGGTGTCCAACGGTGTCCAACGATGTCCAACGATGTCCAACGATGTCCAACGGTGTCCAACGATGTCCAACGATGTCCAACGGTGTCCCACGATGTCCAACGATGTCCAACGATGTCCAACGATGTCCAACGGTGTCCCACGTTGTCCCACGTTGTCCCACGTTGTCCCACGTTGTCCCACGTTGTCCCACGGTGTCCAACGATGTCCAACGGTGTCCCACGTTGTCCAACGGTGTCCCACGTTGTCCCACGTTGTCCCACGTTGTCCCACGTTGTCCCACGTTGTCCCACGTTGTCCCACGTTGTCCCACGTTGTCCCACGTTGTCCCACGTTGTCCCACGTTGTCCCACGTTGTCCCACGTTGTCCCACGGTGTCCAACGATGTCCAACGGTGTCCAACGGTGTCCCACGGTGTCCAACGGTGTCCCACGTTGTCCCACGTTGTCCCACGTTGTCCCACGTTGTCCCACGTTGTCCCACGTTGTCCCACGTTGTCCCACGTTGTCCCACGTTGTCCCACGTTGTCCCACGTTGTCCCACGTTGTCCGACGTTGTCCCACGGTGTCCAACGATGTCCAACGGTGTCCAACGGTGTCCCACGTTGTCCCACGTTGTCCCACGTTGTCCCACGTTGTCCCACGTTGTCCCACGATGTCCCACGTTGTCCCACGTTGTCCCACGTTGTCCCACGGTGTCCAACGATGTCCAACGGTGTCCCACGTTGTCCAACGGTGTCCCACGTTGTCCCACGTTGTCCCACGTTGTCCCACGTTGTCCCACGTTGTCCCACGTTGTCCCACGTTGTCCAACGATGTCCAACGGTGTCCCACGTTGTCCCACGTTGTTCCATGGTTTCCCACGTTGTCCCACGTTGTCCCACGTTGTCCCACGGTGTCCAACGATGTCCAACGGTGTCCAACGGTGTCCCACGTTGTCCCACGTTGTCCCACGGTGTCCAACGATGTCCAACGGTGTCCCACGTTGTCCAACGATGTCCAACGGTGTCCCACGTTGTCCCACGTTGTCCCACGTTGTCCCACGTTGTCCCACGTTGTCCCACGATGTCCCACGTTGTCCCACGTTGTCCCACGTTGTCCCACGTTGTCCCACGATGTCCAACGATGTCCAACGATGTCCAACGGTGTCCAACGATGTCCAACGGTGTCCAACGATGTCCAACGGTGTCCAACGATGTCCAACGATGTCCAACGGTGTCCCACGATGTCCAACGATGTCCAACGATGTCCAACGGTGTCCAACGGTGTCCAACGGTGTCCCACGGTATCCAACGGTGTCCCACGTTGTCCCACGTTGTCCCACGTTGTCCCACGTTGTCCCACGATGTCCCACGTTGTCCAACGGTGTCCAACGGTGTCCAACGATGTCCAACGATGTCCAACGGTGTCCCACGATGTCCAACGATGTCCAACGATGTCCAACGGTGTCCCACGTTGTCCCACGTTGTCCCACGTTGTCCCACGTTGTCCCACGGTGTCCAACGATGTCCAACGATGTCCAACGATGTCCAACGGTGTCCCACGTTGTCCAACGGTGTCCCACGTTGTCCCACGTTGTCCCACGTTGTCCCACGTTGTCCCACGTTGTCCCACGTTGTCCCACGTTGTCCCACGTTGTCCCACGTTGTCCCACGTTGTCCCACGTTGTCCCACGTTGTCCCACGGTGTCCAACGATGTCCAACGGTGTCCAACGGTGTCCCACGGTGTCCAACGGTGTCCCACGTTGTCCCACGTTGTCCCACGTTGTCCCACGTTGTCCCACGTTGTCCCACGTTGTCCAACGATGTCCAACGGTGTCCCACGTTGTCCCACGTTGTTCCATGGTTTCCCACGTTGTCCCACGTTGTCCCACGTTGTCCCACGTTGTCCCACGTTGTCCCACGGTGTCCCACGGTGTCCAACGATGTCCAACGGTGTCCCACGTTGTCCCACGTTGTCCCACGTTGTCCCACGTTGTCCCACGTTGTCCCACGATGTCCCACGTTGTCCCACGTTGTCCCACGTTGTCCCACGTTGTCCCACGTTGTCCCACGTTGTCCCACGTTGTCCCACGTGGTCCCACGTTGTCCCACGTTGTCCCACGGTGTCCAACGATGTCCAACGGTGTCCCACGTTGTCCAACGGTGTCCCACGTTGTCCCACGTTGTCCCACGTTGTCCCACGTTGTCCCACGATGTCCCACGTTGTCCCACGTTGTCCCACGTTGTCCCACGTTGTCCCACGTTGTCCCACGTTGTCCCACGTTCTCCCACGTTGTCCCACGTTGTCCCACGTTGTCCCACGGTGTCCAACGATGTCCAACGGTGTCCCACGTTGTCCCACGTTGTCCCACGTTGTCCCACGGTGTCCCACGATGTCCAACGGTGTCCAACGGTGTCCCACGGTGTCCCACGGTGTCCCACGTTGTCCCACGTTGTCCCACGTTGTCCCACGTTGTCCCACGTTGTCCCACGATGTCCCACGTTGTCCCACGTTGTCCCACGTTGTCCCACGTTGTCCCACGTTGTCCCACGGTGTCCAACGATGTCCAACGGTGTCCAACGGTGTCCAACGGTGTCCAACGATGTCCAACGATGTCCAACGATGTCCCACGTTGTCCAACGGTGTCCCACGTTGTCCCACGTTGTCCCACGTTGTCCCACGTTGTCCCACGTTGTCCCACGTTGTCCCACGTTGTCCCACGTTGTCCCACGTTGTCCCACGTTGTCCCACGTTGTCCCACGTTGTCCCACGTTGTCCCACGTTGTCCCACGGTGTCCAACGATGTCCAACGGTGTCCAACGGTGTCCCACGGTGTCCAACGGTGTCCCACGTTGTCCCACGTTGTCCCACGTTGTCCCACGTTGTCCCACGTTGTCCCACGTTGTCCAACGATGTCCAACGGTGTCCCACGTTGTCCCACGTTGTTCCATGGTTTCCCACGTTGTCCCACGTTGTCCCACGTTGTCCCACGTTGTCCCACGTTGTCCCACGGTGTCCCACGGTGTCCAACGATGTCCAACGGTGTCCCACATTGTCCCACGTTGTCCCACGTTGTCCCACGTTGTCCCACGTTGTCCCACGTTGTCCCACGTTGTCCCACGTTGTCCCACGTTGTCCCACGTTGTCCCACGTGGTCCCACGTTGTCCCACGTTGTCCCACGGTGTCCAACGATGTCCAACGGTGTCCCACGTTGTCCAACGGTGTCCCACGTTGTCCAACGGTGTCCCACGTTGTCCCACGTTGTCCCACGTTGTCCCACGTTGTCCCACGATGTCCCACGTTGTCCCACGTTGTCCCACGTTGTCCCACGTTGTCCCACGTTGTCCCACGTTGTCCCACGTTGTCCCACGTTGTCCCACGTTGTCCCACGTGGTCCCACGTTGTCCCACGTTGTCCCACGGTGTCCAACGATGTCCAACGGTGTCCCACGTTGTCCAACGGTGTCCCACGTTGTCCCACGTTGTCCCACGTTGTCCCACGTTGTCCCACGATGTCCCACGTTGTCCCACGTTGTCCCACGTTGTCCCACGTTGTCCCACGTTGTCCCACGTTGTCCCACGTTCTCCCACGTTGTCCCACGTTGTCCCACGTTGTCCCACGGTGTCCAACGATGTCCAACGGTGTCCCACGTTGTCCCACGTTGTCCCACGTTGTCCCACGGTGTCCAACGATGTCCAACGGTGTCCAACGGTGTCCCACGGTGTCCCACGGTGTCCCACGTTGTCCCACGTTGTCCCACGTTGTCCCACGTTGTCCCACGTTGTCCCACGTTGTCCAACGATGTCCAACGGTGTCCCACGTTGTCCCACGTTGTTCCATGGTTTCCCACGTTGTCCCACGTTGTCCCACGTTGTCCCACGTTGTCCCACGTTGTCCCACGGTGTCCCACGGTGTCCAACGATGTCCAACGGTGTCCCACGTTGTCCCACGTTGTCCCACGTTGTCCCACGTTGTCCCACGTTGTCCCACGTTGTCCCACGTTGTCCCACGTTGTCCCACGTTGTCCCACGTTGTCCCACGTTGTCCCACGTGGTCCCACGTTGTCCCACGTTGTCCCACGGTGTCCAACGATGTCCAACGGTGTCCCACGTTGTCCAACGGTGTCCCACGTTGTCCCACGTTGTCCCACGTTGTCCCACGTTGTCCCACGATGTCCCACGTTGTCCCACGTTGTCCCACGTTGTCCCACGTTGTCCCACGTTGTCCCACGTTGTCCCACGTTGTCCCACGTTGTCCCACGTTGTCCCACGATGTCCCACGTTGTCCCACGTTGTCCCACGTTGTCCCACGTTGTCCCACGTTGTCCCACGTTGTCCCACGGTGTCCAACGATGTCCAACGGTGTCCAACGGTGTCCAACGGTGTCCAACGGTGTCCAACGATGTCCAACGATGTCCAACGATGTCCAACGGTGTCCAACGATGTCCAACGATGTCCAACGGTGTCCCACGATGTCCAACGATGTCCAACGATGTCCAACGATGTCCAACGGTGTCCCACGTTGTCCCACGTTGTCCCACGTTGTCCCACGTTGTCCCACGTTGTCCCACGGTGTCCAACGATGTCCAACGGTGTCCCACGTTGTCCAACGGTGTCCCACGTTGTCCCACGTTGTCCCACGTTGTCCCACGTTGTCCCACGTTGTCCCACGTTGTCCCACGTTGTCCCACGTTGTCCCACGTTGTCCCACGTTGTCCCACGTTGTCCCACGTTGTCCCACGTTGTCCCACGTTGTCCCACGGTGTCCAACGATGTCCAACGGTGTCCAACGGTGTCCCACGGTGTCCAACGGTGTCCCACGTTGTCCCACGTTGTCCCACGTTGTCCCACGTTGTCCCACGTTGTCCCACGTTGTCCCACGTTGTCCCACGTTGTCCCACGTTGTCCCACGTTGTCCCACGTTGTCCGACGTTGTCCCACGGTGTCCAACGATGTCCAACGGTGTCCAACGGTGTCCCACGTTGTCCCACGTTGTCCCACGTTGTCCCACGTTGTCCCACGTTGTCCCACGATGTCCCACGTTGTCCCACGTTGTCCCACGTTGTCCCACGGTGTCCAACGATGTCCAACGGTGTCCCACGTTGTCCAACGGTGTCCCACGTTGTCCCACGTTGTCCCACGTTGTCCCACGTTGTCCCACGTTGTCCCACGTTGTCCCACGTTGTCCAACGATGTCCAACGGTGTCCCACGTTGTCCCACGTTGTTCCATGGTTTCCCACGTTGTCCCACGTTGTCCCACGTTGTCCCACGGTGTCCAACGATGTCCAACGGTGTCCAACGGTGTCCCACGTTGTCCCACGTTGTCCCACGGTGTCCAACGATGTCCAACGGTGTCCCACGTTGTCCAACGATGTCCAACGGTGTCCCACGTTGTCCCACGTTGTCCCACGTTGTCCCACGTTGTCCCACGTTGTCCCACGATGTCCCACGTTGTCCCACGTTGTCCCACGTTGTCCCACGTTGTCCCACGATGTCCAACGATGTCCAACGATGTCCAACGGTGTCCAACGATGTCCAACGGTGTCCAACGATGTCCAACGGTGTCCAACGATGTCCAACGTTGTCCCACGTTGTCCCACGTTGTCCCACGGTGTCCAACGATGTCCAACGGTGTCCAACGGTGTCCCACGGTGTCCAACGGTGTCCCACGTTGTCCCACGTTGTCCCACGTTGTCCCACGTTGTCCCACGTTGTCCCACGTTGTCCAACGATGTCCAACGGTGTCCCACGTTGTCCCACGTTGTTCCATGGTTTCCCACGTTGTCCCACGTTGTCCCACGTTGTCCCACGTTGTCCCACGTTGTCCCACGGTGTCCCACGGTGTCCAACGATGTCCCACGGTGTCCCACGTTGTCCCACGTTGTCCCACGTTGTCCCACGTTGTCCCACGTTGTCCCACGATGTCCCACGTTGTCCCACGTTGTCCCACGTTGTCCCACGTTGTCCCACGTTGTCCCACGTTGTCCCACGTTGTCCCACGTGGTCCCACGTTGTCCCACGTTGTCCCACGGTGTCCAACGATGTCCAACGGTGTCCCACGTTGTCCAACGGTGTCCCACGTTGTCCCACGTTGTCCCACGTTGTCCCACGTTGTCCCACGATGTCCCACGTTGTCCCACGTTGTCCCACGTTGTCCCACGTTGTCCCACGTTGTCCCACGTTGTCCCACGTTCTCCCACGTTGTCCCACGTTGTCCCACGATGTCCCACGGTGTCCAACGATGTCCAACGGTGTCCCACGTTGTCCCACGTTGTCCCACGTTGTCCCACGGTGTCCAACGATGTCCAACGGTGTCCAACGGTGTCCCACGGTGTCCAACGGTGTCCCACGTTGTCCCACGTTGTCCCACGTTGTCCCACGTTGTCCCACGTTGTCCCACGATGTCCCACGTTGTCCCACGTTGTCCCACGTTGTCCCACGTTGTCCCACGTTGTCCCACGGTGTCCAACGATGTCCAACGGTGTCCAACGGTGTCCAACGGTGTCCAACGATGTCCAACGATGTCCAACGATGTCCCACGTTGTCCAACGGTGTCCCACGTTGTCCCACGTTGTCCCACGTTGTCCCACGTTGTCCCACGTTGTCCCACGTTGTCCCACGTTGTCCCACGTTGTCCCACGTTGTCCCACGTTGTCCCACGTTGTCCCACGTTGTCCCACGGTGTCCAACGATGTCCAACGGTGTCCAACGGTGTCCCACGGTGTCCAACGGTGTCCCACGTTGTCCCACGTTGTCCCACGTTGTCCCACGTTGTCCCACGTTGTCCCACGTTGTCCCACGTTGTCCCACGTTGTCCCACGTTGTCCCACGTTGTCCCACGGTGTCCAACGATGTCCAACGGTGTCCAACGGTGTCCAACGGTGTCCAACGATGTCCAACGATGTCCAACGATGTCCCACGTTGTCCAACGGTGTCCCACGTTGTCCCACGTTGTCCCACGTTGTCCCACGTTGTCCCACGGTGTCCAACGATGTCCAACGGTGTCCAACGGTGTCCAACGGTGTCCAACGATGTCCAACGATGTCCAACGATGTCCCACGTTGTCCAACGGTGTCCCACGTTGTCCCACGTTGTCCCACGTTGTCCCACGTTGTCCCACGTTGTCCCACGTTGTCCCACGTTGTCCCACGTTGTCCAACGATGTCCAACGGTGTCCCACGTTGTCCCACGTTGTTCCATGGTTTCCCACGTTGTCCCACGTTGTCCCACGTTGTCCCACGTTGTCCCACGTTGTCCCACGGTGTCCCACGGTGTCCAACGATGTCCAACGGTGTCCCACGTTGTCCCACGTTGTCCCACGTTGTCCCACGTTGTCCCACGTTGTCCCACGTTGTCCCACGTTGTCCCACGTTGTCCCACGTTGTCCCACGTTGTCCCACGTGGTCCCACGTTGTCCCACGTTGTCCCACGGTGTCCAACGATGTCCAACGGTGTCCCACGTTGTCCAACGGTGTCCCACGTTGTCCAACGGTGTCCCACGTTGTCCCACGTTGTCCCACGTTGTCCCACGTTGTCCCACGATGTCCCACGTTGTCCCACGTTGTCCCACGTTGTCCCACGTTGTCCCACGTTGTCCCACGTTGTCCCACGTTGTCCCACGTTGTCCCACGTTGTCCCACGTGGTCCCACGTTGTCCCACGTTGTCCCACGGTGTCCAACGATGTCCAACGGTGTCCCACGTTGTCCAACGGTGTCCCACGTTGTCCCACGTTGTCCCACGTTGTCCCACGTTGTCCCACGATGTCCCACGTTGTCCCACGTTGTCCCACGTTGTCCCACGTTGTCCCACGTTGTCCCACGTTGTCCCACGTTCTCCCACGTTGTCCCACGTTGTTCCATGGTTTCCCACGTTGTCCCACGTTGTCCCACGTTGTCCCACGTTGTCCCACGTTGTCCCACGGTGTCCCACGGTGTCCAACGATGTCCAACGGTGTCCCACGTTGTCCCACGTTGTCCCACGTTGTCCCACGTTGTCCCACGTTGTCCCACGTTGTCCCACGTTGTCCCACGTTGTCCCACGTTGTCCCACGTTGTCCCACGTGGTCCCACGTTGTCCCACGTTGTCCCACGGTGTCCAACGATGTCCAACGGTGTCCCACGTTGTCCAACGGTGTCCCACGTTGTCCCACGTTGTCCCACGTTGTCCCACGTTGTCCCACGATGTCCCACGTTGTCCCACGTTGTCCCACGTTGTCCCACGTTGTCCCACGTTGTCCCACGTTGTCCCACGTTGTCCCACGTTGTCCCACGTTGTCCCACGATGTCCCACGTTGTCCCACGTTGTCCCACGTTGTCCCACGTTGTCCCACGTTGTCCCACGTTGTCCCACGGTGTCCAACGATGTCCAACGGTGTCCAACGGTGTCCAACGGTGTCCAACGGTGTCCAACGATGTCCAACGATGTCCCACGTTGTCCCACGTTGTCCCACGGTGTCCAACGATGTCCAACGGTGTCCCACGTTGTCCCACGTTGTCCCACGTTGTCCCACGTTGTCCCACGTTGTCCCACGGTGTCCAACGATGTCCAACGGTGTCCCACGTTGTCCAACGGTGTCCCACGTTGTCCCACGTTGTCCCACGTTGTCCCACGTTGTCCCACGTTGTCCCACGTTGTCCCACGTTGTCCCACGTTGTCCCACGTTGTCCCACGTTGTCCCACGTTGTCCCACGTTGTCCCACGTTGTCCCACGGTGTCCAACGATGTCCAACGGTGTCCAACGGTGTCCCACGGTGTCCAACGGTGTCCCACGTTGTCCCACGTTGTCCCACGTTGTCCCACGTTGTCCCACGTTGTCCCACGTTGTCCCACGTTGTCCCACGTTGTCCCACGTTGTCCCACGTTGTCCCACGTTGTCCGACGTTGTCCCACGGTGTCCAACGATGTCCAACGGTGTCCAACGGTGTCCCACGTTGTCCCACGTTGTCCCACGTTGTCCCACGTTGTCCCACGTTGTCCCACGATGTCCCACGTTGTCCCACGTTGTCCCACGTTGTCCCACGGTGTCCAACGATGTCCAACGGTGTCCCACGTTGTCCAACGGTGTCCCACGTTGTCCCACGTTGTCCCACGTTGTCCCACGTTGTCCCACGTTGTCCCACGTTGTCCCACGTTGTCCAACGATGTCCAACGGTGTCCCACGTTGTCCCACGTTGTTCCATGGTTTCCCACGTTGTCCCACGTTGTCCCACGTTGTCCCACGGTGTCCAACGATGTCCAACGGTGTCCAACGGTGTCCCACGTTGTCCCACGTTGTCCCACGGTGTCCAACGATGTCCAACGGTGTCCCACGTTGTCCAACGATGTCCAACGGTGTCCCACGTTGTCCCACGTTGTCCCACGTTGTCCCACGTTGTCCCACGTTGTCCCACGATGTCCCACGTTGTCCCACGTTGTCCCACGTTGTCCCACGTTGTCCCACGATGTCCAACGATGTCCAACGATGTCCAACGGTGTCCAACGATGTCCAACGGTGTCCAACGATGTCCAACGGTGTCCAACGATGTCCAACGATGTCCAACGGTGTCCCACGATGTCCAACGATGTCCAACGATGTCCAACGGTGTCCAACGGTGTCCAACGGTGTCCCACGGTATCCAACGGTGTCCCACGTTGTCCCACGTTGTCCCACGTTGTCCCACGTTGTCCCACGATGTCCCACGTTGTCCAACGGTGTCCAACGGTGTCCAACGATGTCCAACGATGTCCAACGGTGTCCCACGATGTCCAACGATGTCCAACGATGTCCAACGGTGTCCCACGTTGTCCCACGTTGTCCCACGTTGTCCCACGTTGTCCCACGGTGTCCAACGATGTCCAACGATGTCCAACGGTGTCCAACGGTGTCCCACGGTGTCCAACGGTGTCCCACGTTGTCCCACGTTGTCCCACGTTGTCCCACGTTGTCCCACGTTGTCCCACGTTGTCCAACGATGTCCAACGGTGTCCCACGTTGTCCCACGTTGTTCCATGGTTTCCCACGTTGTCCCACGTTGTCCCTCGTTGTCCCACGTTGTCCCACGTTGTCCCACGGTGTCCCACGGTGTCCAACGATGTCCCACGGTGTCCCACGTTGTCCCACGTTGTCCCACGTTGTCCCACGTTGTCCCACGTTGTCCCACGATGTCCCACGTTGTCCCACGTTGTCCCACGTTGTCCCACGTTGTCCCACGTTGTCCCACGTTGTCCCACGTTGTCCCACGTTGTCCCACGTGGTCCCACGTTGTCCCACGTTGTCCCACGGTGTCCAACGATGTCCAACGGTGTCCCACGTTGTCCAACGGTGTCCCACGTTGTCCCACGTTGTCCCACGTTGTCCCACGTTGTCCCACGATGTCCCACGTTGTCCCACGTTGTCCCACGTTGTCCCACGTTGTCCCACGTTGTCCCACGTTGTCCCACGTTGTCCCACGTTCTCCCACGTTGTCCCACGTTGTCCCACGTTGTCCCACGGTGTCCAACGATGTCCAACGGTGTCCAACGGTGTCCCACGGTGTCCAACGGTGTCCCACGTTGTCCCACGTTGTCCCACGTTGTCCCACGTTGTCCCACGTTGTCCCACGTTGTCCCACGTTGTCCAACGATGTCCAACGGTGTCCCACGTTGTCCCACGTTGTTCCATGGTTTCCCACGTTGTCCCACGTTGTCCCACGTTGTCCCACGGTGTCCAACGATGTCCAACGGTGTCCCACGTTGTCCCACGTTGTTCCATGGTTTCCCACGTTGTCCCACGTTGTCCCACGTTGTCCCACGTTGTCCCACGTTGTCCCACGGTGTCCCACGGTGTCCAACGATGTCCAACGGTGTCCCACGTTGTCCCACGTTGTCCCACGTTGTCCCACGTTGTCCCACGTTGTCCCACGTTGTCCCACGTTGTCCCACGTTGTCCCACGTTGTCCCACGTGGTCCCACGTTGTCCCACGTTGTCCCACGGTGTCCAACGATGTCCAACGGTGTCCCACGTTGTCCAACGGTGTCCCACGTTGTCCAACGGTGTCCCCCGTTGTCCCACGTTGTCCCACGTTGTCCCACGTTGTCCCACGATGTCCCACGTTGTCCCACGTTGTCCCACGTTGTCCCACGTTGTCCCACGTTGTCCCACGTTGTCCCACGTTGTCCCACGTTGTCCCACGTTGTCCCACGTGGTCCCACGTTGTCCCACGTTGTCCCACGGTGTCCAACGATGTCCAACGGTGTCCCACGTTGTCCAACGGTGTCCCACGTTGTCCCACGTTGTCCCACGTTGTCCCACGATGTCCCACGTTGTCCCACGTTGTCCCACGTTGTCCCACGTTGTCCCACGTTGTCCCACGTTGTCCCACGTTCTCCCACGTTGTCCCACGTTGTCCCACGTTGTCCCACGGTGTCCAACGATGTCCAACGGTGTCCCACGTTGTCCCACGTTGTCCCACGTTGTCCCACGGTGTCCAACGATGTCCAACGGTGTCCAACGGTGTCCCCCGGTGTCCAACGGTGTCCCACGTTGTCCCACGTTGTCCCACGTTGTCCCACGTTGTCCCACGTTGTCCCACGTTGTCCAACGATGTCCAACGGTGTCCCACGTTGTCCCACGTTGTTCCATGGTTTCCCACGTTGTCCCACGTTGTCCCACGTTGTCCCACGTTGTCCCACGTTGTCCCACGGTGTCCCACGGTGTCCAACGATGTCCAACGGTGTCCCACGTTGTCCCACGTTGTCCCACGTTGTCCCACGTTGTCCCACGTTGTCCCACGTTGTCCCACGTTGTCCCACGTTGTCCCACGTTGTCCCACGTGGTCCCACGTTGTCCCACGTTGTCCCACGGTGTCCCACGATGTCCAACGGTGTCCCACGTTGTCCAACGGTGTCCCACGTTGTCCCACGTTGTCCCACGTTGTCCCACGATGTCCCACGTTGTCCCACGTTGTCCCACGTTGTCCCACGTTGTCCCACGTTGTCCCACGTTGTCCCACGTTGTCCCACGTTGTCCCACGTTGTCCCACGATGTCCCACGTTGTCCCACGTTGTCCCACGTTGTCCCACGTTGTCCCACGTTGTCCCACGTTGTCCCACGGTGTCCAACGATGTCCAACGGTGTCCAACGGTGTCCAACGGTGTCCAACGGTGTCCAACGATGTCCAACGATGTCCAACGATGTCCAACGGTGTCCAACGATGTCCAACGATGTCCAACGGTGTCCCACGATGTCCAACGATGTCCAACGATGTCCAACGATGTCCAACGGTGTCCCACGTTGTCCCACGTTGTCCCACGTTGTCCCACGTTGTCCCACGTTGTCCCACGGTGTCCAACGATGTCCAACGGTGTCCCACGTTGTCCAACGGTGTCCCACGTTGTCCCACGTTGTCCCACGTTGTCCCACGTTGTCCCACGTTGTCCCACGTTGTCCCACGTTGTCCCACGTTGTCCCACGTTGTCCCACGTTGTCCCACGTTGTCCCACGTTGTCCCACGTTGTCCCACGTTGTCCCACGGTGTCCAACGATGTCCAACGGTGTCCAACGGTGTCCCACGGTGTCCAACGGTGTCCCACGTTGTCCCACGTTGTCCCACGTTGTCCCACGTTGTCCCACGTTGTCCCACGTTGTCCCACGTTGTCCCACGTTGTCCCACGTTGTCCCACGTTGTCCCACGTTGTCCGACGTTGTCCCACGGTGTCCAACGATGTCCAACGGTGTCCAACGGTGTCCCACGTTGTCCCACGTTGTCCCACGTTGTCCCACGTTGTCCCACGTTGTCCCACGATGTCCCACGTTGTCCCACGTTGTCCCACGTTGTCCCACGGTGTCCAACGATGTCCAACGGTGTCCCACGTTGTCCAACGGTGTCCCACGTTGTCCCACGTTGTCCCACGTTGTCCCACGTTGTCCCACGTTGTCCCACGTTGTCCCACGTTGTCCAACGATGTCCAACGGTGTCCCACGTTGTCCCACGTTGTTCCATGGTTTCCCACGTTGTCCCACGTTGTCCCACGTTGTCCCACGGTGTCCAACGATGTCCAACGGTGTCCAACGGTGTCCCACGTTGTCCCACGTTGTCCCACGGTGTCCAACGATGTCCAACGGTGTCCCACGTTGTCCAACGATGTCCAACGGTGTCCCACGTTGTCCCACGTTGTCCCACGTTGTCCCACGTTGTCCCACGTTGTCCCACGATGTCCCACGTTGTCCCACGTTGTCCCACGTTGTCCCACGTTGTCCCACGATGTCCAACGATGTCCAACGATGTCCAACGGTGTCCAACGATGTCCAACGGTGTCCAACGATGTCCAACGGTGTCCAACGATGTCCAACGATGTCCAACGGTGTCCCACGATGTCCAACGATGTCCAACGATGTCCAACGGTGTCCAACGGTGTCCAACGGTGTCCCACGGTATCCAACGGTGTCCCACGTTGTCCCACGTTGTCCCACGTTGTCCCACGTTGTCCCACGATGTCCCACGTTGTCCAACGGTGTCCAACGGTGTCCAACGATGTCCAACGATGTCCAACGGTGTCCCACGATGTCCAACGATGTCCAACGATGTCCAACGGTGTCCCACGTTGTCCCACGTTGTCCCACGTTGTCCCACGTTGTCCCACGGTGTCCAACGATGTCCAACGATGTCCAACGGTGTCCCACGGTGTCCCACGGTGTCCAACGGTGTCCCACGTTGTCCCACGTTGTCCCACGTTGTCCCACGTTGTCCCACGTTGTCCCACGTTGTCCCACGTTGTCCAACGATGTCCAACGGTGTCCCACGTTGTCCCACGTTGTTCCATGGTTTCCCACGTTGTCCCACGTTGTCCCTCGTTGTCCCACGTTGTCCCACGTTGTCCCACGGTGTCCCACGGTGTCCAACGATGTCCAACGGTGTCCCACGTTGTCCCACGTTGTCCCACGTTGTCCCACGTTGTCCCACGTTGTCCCACGATGTCCCACGTTGTCCCACGTTGTCCCACGTTGTCCCACGTTGTCCCACGTTGTCCCACGTTGTCCCACGTTGTCCCACGTGGTCCCACGTTGTCCCACGTTGTCCCACGGTGTCCAACGATGTCCAACGGTGTCCCACGTTGTCCAACGGTGTCCCACGTTGTCCCACGTTGTCCCACGTTGTCCCACGTTGTCCCACGATGTCCCACGTTGTCCCACGTTGTCCCACGTTGTCCCACGTTGTCCCACGTTGTCCCACGTTGTCCCACGTTCTCCCACGTTGTCCCACGTTGTCCCACGTTGTCCCACGGTGTCCAACGATGTCCAACGGTGTCCAACGGTGTCCCACGGTGTCCAACGGTGTCCCACGTTGTCCCACGTTGTCCCACGTTGTCCCACGTTGTCCCACGTTGTCCCACGTTGTCCCACGTTGTCCAACGATGTCCAACGGTGTCCCACGTTGTCCCACGTTGTTCCATGGTTTCCCACGTTGTCCCACGTTGTCCCACGTTGTCCCACGGTGTCCAACGATGTCCAACGGTGTCCAACGGTGTCCCACGTTGTCCCACGTTGTCCCACGGTGTCCAACGATGTCCAACGGTGTCCCACGTTGTCCAACGATGTCCCACGTTGTCCCACGTTGTCCCACGTTGTCCCACGTTGTCCCACGTTGTCCCACGTTGTCCCACGTTGTCCCACGTGGTCCCACGTTGTCCCACGTTGTCCCACGGTGTCCAACGATGTCCCACGTTGTCCCACGTTGTCCAACGGTGTCCCACGTTGTCCCACGTTGTCCCACGTTGTCCACGATGTCCCACGTTGTCCCACGTTGTCCCACGTTGTCCCACGTTGTCCCACGTTGTCCCACGTTGTCCCACGTTGTCCCACGTTGTCCCACGTTGTCCCACGATGTCCCACGTTGTCCCACGTTGTCCCACGTTGTCCCACGTTGTCCCACGTTGTCCCACGTTGTCCCACGGTGTCCAACGATGTCCAACGGTGTCCAACGGTGTCCAACGGTGTCCAACGGTGTCCAACGATGTCCAACGATGTCCAACGATGTCCAACGGTGTCCAACGATGTCCAACGATGTCCAACGGTGTCCCACGATGTCCAACGATGTCCAACGATGTCCAACGATGTCCAACGGTGTCCCACGTTGTCCCACGTTGTCCCACGTTGTCCCACGTTGTCCCACGTTGTCCAACGGTGTCCAACGATGTCCAACGGTGTCCCACGTTGTCCAACGGTGTCCCACGTTGTCCCACGTTGTCCCACGTTGTCCCACGTTGTCCCACGTTGTCCCACGTTGTCCCACGTTGTCCCACGTTGTCCCACGTTGTCCCACGTTGTCCCACGTTGTCCCACGTTGTCCCACGTTGTCCCACGTTGTCCCACGGTGTCCAACGATGTCCAACGGTGTCCAACGGTGTCCCACGGTGTCCAACGGTGTCCCACGTTGTCCCACGTTGTCCCACGTTGTCCCACGTTGTCCCACGTTGTCCCACGTTGTCCCACGTTGTCCCACGTTGTCCCACGTTGTCCCACGTTGTCCCACGTTGTCCGACGTTGTCCCACGGTGTCCAACGATGTCCAACGGTGTCCAACGGTGTCCCACGTTGTCCCACGTTGTCCCACGTTGTCCCACGTTGTCCCACGTTGTCCCACGATGTCCCACGTTGTCCCACGTTGTCCCACGTTGTCCCACGGTGTCCAACGATGTCCAACGGTGTCCCACGTTGTCCAACGGTGTCCCACGTTGTCCCACGTTGTCCCACGTTGTCCCACGTTGTCCCACGTTGTCCCACGTTGTCCCACGTTGTCCAACGATGTCCAACGGTGTCCCACGTTGTCCCACGTTGTTCCATGGTTTCCCACGTTGTCCCACGTTGTCCCACGTTGTCCCACGGTGTCCAACGATGTCCAACGGTGTCCAACGGTGTCCCACGTTGTCCCACGTTGTCCCACGGTGTCCAACGATGTCCAACGGTGTCCCACGTTGTCCAACGATGTCCAACGGTGTCCCACGTTGTCCCACGTTGTCCCACGTTGTCCCACGTTGTCCCACGTTGTCCCACGATGTCCCACGTTGTCCCACGTTGTCCCACGTTGTCCCACGTTGTCCCACGATGTCCAACGATGTCCAACGATGTCCAACGGTGTCCAACGATGTCCAACGGTGTCCAACGATGTCCAACGGTGTCCAACGATGTCCAACGATGTCCAACGGTGTCCCACGATGTCCAACGATGTCCAACGATGTCCAACGGTGTCCAACGGTGTCCAACGGTGTCCCACGGTATCCAACGGTGTCCCACGTTGTCCCACGTTGTCCCACGTTGTCCCACGTTGTCCCACGATGTCCCACGTTGTCCAACGGTGTCCAACGGTGTCCAACGATGTCCAACGATGTCCAACGGTGTCCCACGATGTCCAACGATGTCCAACGATGTCCAACGGTGTCCCACGTTGTCCCACGTTGTCCCACGTTGTCCCACGTTGTCCCACGGTGTCCAACGATGTCCAACGATGTCCAACGGTGTCCAACGGTGTCCCACGGTGTCCAACGGTGTCCCACGTTGTCCCACGTTGTCCCACGTTGTCCCACGTTGTCCCACGTTGTCCCACGTTGTCCCACGTTGTCCAACGATGTCCAACGGTGTCCCACGTTGTCCCACGTTGTTCCATGGTTTCCCACGTTGTCCCACGTTGTCCCTCGTTGTCCCACGTTGTCCCACGTTGTCCCACGGTGTCCCACGGTGTCCAACGATGTCCAACGGTGTCCCACGTTGTCCCACGTTGTCCCACGTTGTCCCACGTTGTCCCACGTTGTCCCCACGATGTCCCACGTTGTCCCACGTTGTCCCACGTTGTCCCACGTTGTCCCACGTTGTCCCACGTTGTCCCACGTTGTCCCACGTGGTCCCACGTTGTCCCACGTTGTCCCACGGTGTCCAACGATGTCCAACGGTGTCCCACGTTGTCCAACGGTGTCCCACGTTGTCCCACGTTGTCCCACGTTGTCCCACGTTGTCCCACGATGTCCCACGTTGTCCCACGTTGTCCCACGTTGTCCCACGTTGTCCCACGTTGTCCCACGTTGTCCCACGTTCTCCCACGTTGTCCCACGTTGTCCCACGTTGTCCCACGGTGTCCAACGATGTCCAACGGTGTCCAACGGTGTCCCACGGTGTCCAACGGTGTCCCACGTTGTCCCACGTTGTCCCACGTTGTCCCACGTTGTCCCACGTTGTCCAACGATGTCCAACGGTGTCCCACGTTGTCCCACGTTGTTCCATGGTTTCCCACGTTGTCCCACGTTGTCCCACGTTGTCCCACGGTGTCCAACGATGTCCAACGGTGTCCAACGGTGTCCCACGTTGTCCCACGTTGTCCCACGGTGTCCAACGATGTCCAACGGTGTCCCACGTTGTCCAACGATGTCCAACGGTGTCCCACGTTGTCCCACGTTGTCCCACGTTGTCCCACGTTGTCCCACGTTGTCCCACGATGTCCCACGTTGTCCCACGTTGTCCCACGGTGTCCAACGATGTCCAACGGTGTCCAGCGATGTCCAACGGTGTCCCACGTTGTCCCACGTTTTCCCACGTTGTCCCACGTTGTCCCACGGTGTCCAACGATGTCCAACGATGTCCAACGGTGTCCCACGTTGTCCCACGTTGTTCCATGGTTTCCCACGTTGTCCCACGTTGTCCCACGTTGTCCCACGGTGTCCAACGATGTCCAACGGTGTCCAACGGTGTCCAACGGTGTCCAACGGTGTCCCACGTTGTCCCACGTTGTCCCACGTTGTCCCACGTTGTCCCACGTTGTCCCCACGATGTCCCACGTTGTCCCACGTTGTCCCACGTTGTCCCACGGTGTCCAACAATGTCCAACGGTGTCCCACGTTGTCCAACGGTGTCCCACGTTGTCCCACGTTGTCCCACGTTGTCCCACGTTGTCCCACGATGTCCCACGTTGTCCCACGTTGTCCCACGTTGTCCCACGTTGTCCCACGTTGTCCCACGTTGTCCCACGTTGTCCCACGTTGTCCCACGTTGTCCCACGTTGTCCCACGTTGTCCCACGTTGTCCCACGGTGTCCAACGATGTCCCACGTTGTCCCACGTTGTCCCACGTTGTCCCACGTTGTCCCACGATGTCCCACGTTGTCCCACGTTGTCCCACGTTGTCGTCCACGTTGTCCCACGTTGTCCCACGTTGTCCCACGTTGTCCCACGTTGTCCCACGTTGTTCCACGTTGTCCCACGTTGTCCCACGGTGTCCAACGATGTCCAACGGTGTCCCACGGTGTCCAACGGTGTCCCACGTTGTCCCACGTTGTCCCACGTTGTCCCACGTTGTCCCACGTTGTCCCACGTTGTCCCACGTTGTCCCACGTTGTCCGACGATGTCCAACGGTGTCCCACGTTGTCCCACGTTGTTCCATGGTTTCCCACGTTGTCCCACGTTGTCCCACGTTGTCCCACGGTGTCCAACGATGTCCAACGGTGTCCAACGGTGTCCAACGGTGTCCAACGGTGTCCAACGGTGTCCCACGTTGTCCCACGTTGTCCCACGTTGTCCCACGTTGTCCCACGTTGTCCGACGATGTCCAACGGTGTCCCACGTTGTCCCACGTTGTTCCATGGTTTCCCACGTTGTCCCACGTTGTCCCACGTTGTCCCACGGTGTCCCACGATGTCCAACGGTGTCCAACGGTGTCCAACGGTGTCCAACGGTGTCCAACGGTGTCCCACGTTGTCCCACGTTGTCCCACGTTGTTCCATGGTTTCCCACGTTGTCCCACGTTGTCCCACGTTGTCCCACGGTGTCCAACGATGTCCCACGTTGTCCCACGATGTCCCACGTTGTCCCACGTTGTCCCACGTTGTCCCACGTTGTCCCACGTTGTCCCACGGTGTCCAACGATGTCCAACGGTGTCCAGCGATGTCCAACGGTGTCCCACGTTGTCCCACGTTCTCCCACGTTGTCCCACGTTGTCCCACGGTGTCCAACGATGTCCAACGATGTCCAACGGTGTCCCACGTTGTCCCACGTTGTTCCATGGTTTCCCACGTTGTCCCACGTTGTCCCACGTTGTCCCACGGTGTCCAACGATGTCCAACGGTGTCCAACGGTGTCCAACGGTGTCCAACGGTGTCCAACGGTGTCCCACGTTGTCCCACGTTGTCCCACGTTGTCCCACGATGTCCCACGTTGTCCCACGTTGTCCCACGTTGTCCCACGTTGTCCCACGATGTCCCACGTTGTCCCACGTTGTCCCACGTTGTCCCACGTTGTCCGACGTTGTCCCACGTTGTCCCACGTTGTCCCACGTTGTCCCACGTTGTCCCACGTTGTCCCACGTTGTCCCACGGTGTCCAACGATGTCCAACGGTGTCCAACGGTGTCCCACGTTGTCCCACGTTGTCCCACGTTGTCCCACGTTGTCCCACGTTGTCCCACGTTGTCCCACGTTGTCCCACGTTGTCCAACGATGTCCAACGGTGTCCCACGTTGTCCCACGTTGTGCCACGTTGTCCCACGTTGTCCCACGTTGTCCCACGTTGTCCCACGTTGTCCCACGTTGTCCCACGTTGTCCCACGTTGTCCCACGTTGTCCCACGTTGTCCCACGTTGTCCCACGTTGTCCAACGATGTCCAACGGTGTCCAACGGTGTCCCACGTTGTCCCACGTTGTCCCACGTTGTCCCACGTTGTCCCACGTTGTCCCACGATGTCCCACGTTGTCCCACGTTGTCCCACGTTGTCCCACGTTGTCCAACGATGTCCAACGGTGTCCCACGTTGTCCCACGTTGTGCCACGTTGTCCCACGTTGTCCCACGTTGTCCCACGTTGTCCCACGTTGTCCCACGTTGTCCCACGTTGTCCCACGTTGTCCCACGGTGTCCAACGATGTCCAACGGTGTCCAACGGTGTCCCACGGTGTCCAACGGTGTCCCACGTTGTCCCACGTTGTCCCACGTTGTCCCACGTTGTCCCACGTTGTCCCACGTTGTCCCACGTTGTCCCACGTTGTCCAACGATGTCCAACGGTGTCCCACGTTGTCCCACGTTGTTCCATGGTTTCCCCACGTT